>NW_025109483.1:244242-317190 GCF_011392965.1 Frieseomelitta varia
TTTTTATTTATACATATACGGTCCTTGTAGAAAGCGGCATAAATTATTTTCTTAAGCTAATTAAGAGTATGATTTGTATTTCTTCATTGACCGACGTGTGTGTATCGTATCGTAACACGATAACTACATTTTACTTAATAGAAACAAAGGTAACAACTTATTTAAGGAACCAATATAGATTTACACGGATTTAACGCAGTTTAAACGTAAGGTGCGCTAATTAATTCGGACGGTATAATTTATTCGCAACTTCTTTTTCCTGCAACGATGTTTTATCTTGACGAATGCCGGAGAAACTTAATTAATCAAAGCCTGTCCACCCGGTATGCGTGAATATACAAGAGTCTCGATTCACGGATCGCATGCCAAATAGGGGTGTGCGGATACCCGAAATTACGGGTACCCGACTGTTCGAGTCAGGTTTACACAAAGTCGGGCGAACTCGGGCAAAGATTTCAGGCAACCCGACTATTTCGGATCGAGTTGGAAAAAGTTCAAATGGGATATGATAGGGATTATATTGCGTTATCGAAATCAATTATTCATAATATTTAATATAAATATATTTTTTTTCCTTCAAATGTAATAATATTTACTCTAAATGATAATGTAAAAAAGATAATTGCTCAACATTTTGTGATATTAATTTCACTCGAGTTGGTGTTATTATATTTCCGGATAAGGAAAATAGTAGTAGTTTGAGTGGCAGAAATTTTTTTGCAGCTAAAAGTCTGGCTGTATTGCATTTCCACTAACTAATGTCTATATTTCTAGCACTAAAACCATCGGCAAAATACAGTGACTCTTATTAATATTCGGACATCATTAATATTCAAAATATTGTTGTGGATTTCAATTGTTTATAATAAGTAAGTTTGGATTAATTTTTTAATAATATATTAGAACGTTCATTATAGTTTATAGTAACATGAATTTTATTTATTTATTGCACATACTTTTCTTAATATCAAACAATAAATTGAATTATGTCGAAATATAGTGTGGCATAAATATTCGGACATTTGAAGAACTATAATATTTAAACCTGAAAATTGTTAACATAAACAATAATTAATATTTTGTTAGGTAACCCTTAACTTCAATTACATATCGTCTTATCAACGTCTAGGCATATCTCTAGCGGAATATTCTTCCGTTCTTCGATTAATCGTTGTTTTAACTCGTCTTTCGATTTATTGACGTATGACAATAGTCATTAGTTATTTTTCACCGAGAAAAAGGAGAAACGTATCGAGAAATCGGTCATATTTTAAAATTAAGTAAAAGAGTACCGTGGCTGATATTGTACGGAGATACAATGATGAAGACCGAATTGAATCAATTCCTCAGAAAGGTCGGCCACGAAAACTTAACACTCGAGATTATTCAAACGCATTATTCTAAGAAAAATAAAAGTGAATCCTAGTTTAAGTGCTCCTAAGTTAATTTCAGAAGTATATTTATTAATGCGAAATACATTGGATAATATTGGGAGACAGTTGGATATGTCTCCCTTGAACTTTTTCCAACTCGATCCGAAATCGTCGGTCTACCCACCCGAGCCCGACCCGAACCCGAACCCGAAATTTCGGGTACCCGCGCACCCCTAATGCCAAATGATACCGGGTATCGTCATCGGAGACGTAAGAGCACCACACACGACGAACAATGGTAATTATTTTAGTTAAGACTGACATTCACACGTTGCATCCGAGAGAGTTCGTTTCTTATACGACTATACGTGCTATTGTAATGCATGGGTATTCTCACACGAATAGACGAGATTCTTCGTACGTAGACACTTTTAACAGTCGAACTTTCAGTTTGAATTCCTTTCTTTTTTTTTTTTTTTTTTTTNTTTTTTTTTGTTTTTTTTTTTTTTTTGTTTTCTAGGGTAATTTAGGGTTTAGCTAAGGAATTTTCCGGATGAAAGTGTTGAAAAGAATGAGAGGAATGAATGAGCACAAGATGAATTTAAAGTAAGAAAAATCGTTTGTTGTATGTATCAATTCTGCTGGAATAAATTAATAACTAGAAACCTGATTGCTAGTTGCGTACTCAATTCCAATGCGCCGAAGAGTTGTAATAAAAAGTTTTATTGATTAACGCGCAGACAATAAATAATCATTACAAAATGCCGTGGTGGAGTTTGTCTAAATACAATGAAACAATACGCATTGCGTTCATACATTTCATTCACAATTGGTTGTTTCATTCACATTGAGGATTGATGGAATTGTGAATTAAGTGTAGCGTGAGTTCAAGAACACAGTAATAGAATGAATTGCAATGAAAGAAACACAGAAAAGAAGACAATTTCGACAGGGAAATGACTACAAGGTCTAGCCGGACGTGTCTTTGTTCTGTCTTTGTTGAATCATTTCTCTGATATTGTTCTCACATTCCTTCAAGTTCTGCTGCAAGTACGTCTTGTTGTTCTCTAATGTTTTCACCTTCTCGTCGGCGTTTTTCATGCGTTTATCTAGGCCGGTTTTTATACTGTCCATGTCATCCAGGAGGAACATACGGCCCACCGATTCATATGTCTTCGTGTCCTTCGGGTAGGAGGTTATCTCCTTCATTGTCAGCTCGGCAAACTGCTTCGATCGTTTTAGCTTCTCGATCTGTAGATCCGCTAGTTTCAACTTTTGTGTGGTGTCGATCATTTTCTCGTGCAGCTGTGAAAAAGCCTTCCTCAGCTCCTCGTCCGGTTCCCTCGCCATTCTTCTGTAACGATTGGAATTTTATAGGTTATGTTAGAAGTAGGGGCAAACATTTATAGGTTAAGTTTAAATAATAATCTATCGTCGAACAGAATGAAATATTCAATCGAGGGTAACTCGTTTCTCGTCTTTCGACGTTGCTCCTTCCATTTTTTGATGCAACTTGAGTAATAAGTGACAGAAAATACCTCACCGTCGACACCTGTGTATAGAGTTAGCTGGCAGAAAAATCTGAAAACCTCTTGATTTGGAGGTTTAACACGTACTTATATGGAATTTATTGGTTTCGAATAAAAAAATTGCGTTTTTATTTCATGCAAGATATTGTTTATCTTCTGTTTTAGTAAAGAGAAATTAATTATCTAATACCAAGAAAGCCTTCCTCATTATTTATCAATAAACAAAATTAATATTGATAAATATATCAATAAATATAATATATTAATATATTATATGATAATATGTACTTTAATATAGTACCTTGTAATATAATATATCAATTATAAATGTATTGACAATTATATTAATATATAAATTAACGTTAATAAATATATTAATATTTAGTAGCAGTATATGTAGTGTAATATACTACATCATAATATAATATAAATATATTAATTGTAAATGTATTGATAACTATATTAATATATAAACTACCGTTAATAAATATATCAATATTTAATAGCGCATTATAAATATATTAGTTATTCATTACAAATAAATAAAAATGTACAGTTTATTTCTTTGTTTATTGTCAACGATGTATGTTGCAACGAAATTTGATTGTGATATTACAATAACAGAAACGAAATTGAAAAATAAATCTTATATAATATCTTGTGATCACTAGCAGAATGTATAATCGTGTTTTCCTAATCGTTCCAATTGGAGTAATTTTGGAGTTATCCTTTTTATTAAATAAACATAATCTTCCTTGAATTCCGACACTGCGTTATAAAAATAAAAAAGGGTCATAAATTTATTCTATGGCATAAATTTATTTATTATTCGTTGCAGTTGCATAACAACGAAACATGTAATAACTGTTAGTAACTGATTCGTACGAAAACCTATCTGCAAAACTTATTGCGTAACATTCGAATTTCAAGTATAGTTTGCAAGAAGTTATCAGATACTTCGAAGAGTTTGTAGGTCTTCATTTATA
Source organism: Frieseomelitta varia (assembly GCF_011392965.1). Lineage (NCBI taxonomy): Eukaryota > Metazoa > Arthropoda > Insecta > Hymenoptera > Apidae > Frieseomelitta > Frieseomelitta varia. Next base: position 248,131 of record NW_025109483.1, read on the forward strand.
CATTTCATGGCTTAAATGAAATCTAAAAAGGAAGGAAAAGACTTTTGAGAAGTTGCACAATTACAAAAATTTACAAATTAATCCTTTCAATTGGCTTCTTTCAAATAATAATTAATCCATTTCTTTCTTTTTATTTATTCATTAACTTCCGGCCTATGCTTGGCTTATATGCTGCACAGCCTTACATTATATACTATAATCAATCATTTGCTTTGATTAATTATTAATTGAAAATACAAAATATTTTTTGCTTTCTTATTTTCGTTCTTCGCTTTAAATTAGCGTCACTATTAAATTCGCTCTTTTAAATATTGGCGCCACTAGAGGCATCGAAACGCAGGCGCCGCGTAGCGGTGAAATGGTGGAACTAATGTATATTGCTGTCCTTGTTGCACGCTATTTTCCTCCTTGTCTGCCGCGCGAATATGTCTGTCCTTGTCGCACGCTATTTCTCTCCTTGTCTGCCGCGCGTATATGTCTATCCTTGTCGCACGCTGTTGCTTTCCTTGTCTACCGCGTCTATATATCTGTCCTTGTCGCACGCTAGTGCCTTCCTTGTCTAACGACACTAGACAAGGAAAGCAATAGTGTGCGACAAGGACAGCTTTCGATCTATTGAAAAAAAAATTCGACTTTTTACACACACGTTTTTCTAGGACAAAACACACATAGAAAGAAAGCGGGGAGNTATATACGTAAATTATACTTAAACAAAACATAGAGCGCAAGCTAAGGGTCTCTGAAATCAAAGACGCAACCATAACAATTCACAAATGATTTCTCTTAATTAATTTTTTCTCTTAATTTGTGGAAAAACTGTCACCTGTCAATGTTTGGAGACAACGGTGGCGCCATCTATCGACAACTCGGTGGTACTAAAGGTAAAAAAATTCTGTTTTTAGTACCACCGAGATGTCAATAGATGGCGCCACCGTCGCCTCCAACCATTGACAGGTGACAGTTTTCCCACAAATTACGAGAAGAAATTAATTAGGAGCAATCATTTGTGAACTGTTATGGTTGCGTCTTTGATTTCAGAGATCCTTAGCTTCTATGTTTTGTTTAAGTATAATTACGTATATAAGGAATGTTTGAATTTCGTTTACGTTAGTAGTAGTGCCAGTAGTGAGTGCATAATTTCGCGCAAACTATAGGGAATATTAGATTCAGATTTATTTGCGAATGTAATTGATAGCATTATCTTTCAAATATGTGCTCGTGGAGTGCAAATTTGTGGCGTGAAAAATTAAAATTAATTATTCCTCTTATATGGTTACAGAGCGTTTAGTTCCACTGATCTGCCACAACGCGGCGCTAGTGTTTCTTACCCCGTAAAACAGAGAAATTTTCATTTGCGAAAAAACCTAATTTAGCGGAATGAATTGTAAATTTTGGCGATTGCATTACCCTAATTAGACCCTTAGCTTTCTTTTCATACCTCATTTGACCCGCAAAATGCAAAAATAAGTATTTTTATAAATAATTAGTATCGCGGTGTTGCCGCTAGATGGCGCCACCATGTCCATTTTGTGACAGTTCGCACTAATTACGAAAAAACCTAATTAAGAGGAATGATTTGCGAACTTTTTTATATGTCTCCTTAAAATTAAGCTCCCCGCTTTCTTTCTATGTGTGTTTTGTCCTAGAAAAACGTGTGTGTAAAAAGTCGAATTTTTTTTTCAATAGATCGAAGGCTGTCCTTGTCGCACACTATTGCTTTCCTTGTCTAGCGTCGTTAGACAAGGAGGGCACTAGCGTGCGACAAGGACAGACATATAGACGCGGTAGACAAGGAGAGCAACAGCATGCGACAAGGATAGACATATACGCACGGCAGACAAGGATAGAATAGCGTGCGACAAGACAGACATATACGCGCGGCAGACAAGGAGGGAAATAGCGCGCGACAAGGACATTTACGCGCAGCAGACAAGGAGAGAAACAACGTGCGACAAGGACATATATATAAGCGCGGCAGACAAGGATGGTCTTGGTTTTTTCAAAATCCGTAGTCATCGACAATATTTTTATTTTTGAAAACTCCAAAATAAGTACATTTTTGCGGTCGTATCTTTTCAGTTAAGCTTATGTTTCACTTAACCTATAAAATTCCTGAATAAAGATTTACGAATTACACTTGTAAGATTGAATAATAATATATATATATGTAAATAAACAATAATCGTAAAAAGAAAAGTGAAATTTTATTACATAATCTTAATTTTATATAATACGTTCAACATGAATAGTAAAAATTATGACGATTATTATTTCTATTTGTAAAGAGCGTTACAAAAAGAAAATAAATTAACTTCAACAAAATAGACGTACGTTCTGCGATCTGGAAAAGGAAAAAAGAGATCAACGTTTAAGATATTCTGTGGATACAAGGACAACGTACATACGTATAATATGAACAGATGAAGATGGAAGTATCCATTTAAACTGTTGATGCGTTCAACAAAAATGAAAAGTAAGGTTAGGGGCAAGTTCTGTTGCGTATGGTGATACAGTTGATGAGGTGCCTGTTCACAAAGGTTCTCCACTGTACAATTAAAACACGGCCCTGCGCGTTGATAATGCCAAAGAGATCGCTCCAGAGCCCGCCTGAAAAGAAATTGAAACCGAACCAGGGTTCCGTCAGCTCGGCGCAAAACTCCAGTCTCTCTATAGAACATAACCTCAATACGGACACGATGATCATCGACAAAGTGCAAGCGGAGAATCAAACGCAGGAAACGTCTGTGTGCGTTTCAAAGCAAGAGACTTCAGTTTGCGACACGAGACAGCCACGGGAGAAGGTCGTGTACTTGGAAACACCTGTTAAGGCGGAGAATGATAAGAAAGAATACAGGTAAGAGATAAAAGTACAGCCATATATATATGTGCATATATTTCTTTCATTTTGTTGAATTTCACAGAGTAATTAGGTTGGAGAATGGCCTGACTGCTTTGTTAATTGCTGACCTACATTCCTTCTGTACCGAGGATGATGAATGTGCTGATAAAGGTAAAGGAAAAGAATGTACACAGAAAATGTATTTCTTGTACATTCTCTGTACTTTTTGTACAGATTTTTCTCTTATTTCCTTCTCTTGCTTGAAATCTGATGATTTACAAAAGTGTAAATATTTGGTATTGAGCAGAAAATGCAGTAATCACCGAAAGCGAGAAGGAAGACGACGAGGAGACTGACAACGAAGAGGATGAGGAGGAGAGCGGAGAAGAGAGCGATACGGAGGACGATCAGTCAGACTGCGACAAGGATGTTGATGACTCTTGTCCGTGCCCCAAGTCGACGAAAGGGGAAGAAAAAATGGTATCTTTCGTTGAGAATCTTATTGTACAGTGCTCGACGTATACGAGATATGTGAATTATTGAATATATATTCTCAGTGTGCTGCTACGCATGTTTCTTACGCAGGCAGCATGTGGATTGTCAGTGGGTGTGGGAAGCTTCAGCGACCCACCAGAAATCCCGGGTTTGGCGCATTTTCTGGAGCACATGGTTTTTATGGGATCAGAGAAATACACCGAGGTATATTTATCTTGAAAAGATGCTGCAATTCCTGTGGATTTTTGTCTTACTTCTGCATGTGTTAACAGGAAAATGATTTCGATACATTCATTAAAAAAAGAGGTGGGTCGGACAATGCATCCACTGAATGTGAGTTGACGACATTCTATTTCGAGATACAAGAGAAACACCTTCTAGCTGCCCTTGATCGGTTTGCTCAATTTTTTATCAAACCTCTGATGAAGGAAGAGGCTATAACGAGAGAACGTGAATCCGTGGAAAGCGGTACGTGATCAGAGATGTTCGTCACAGTGAAATTAATTAGTTTAGCACTATTTATCAAGATTAAACGATCTGTATAGAGTTTCAGATGGCCTTACCCTCTGATTTTTGTAGAAAAGAACAATTGTTCAGTAGCTTTGCACAGCCGAATCATCCGGCTACGAAGTTCTGTTGGGGTAATTTAATCACGTTACGAGACAACGTAACGGATGAGAAGCTCTACAAGGAGTTGCACAAATTCAGGGAGCGTCACTACAGTGCTCACCGAATGAAACTTGCCATACAAGTCAGTGCATTTCTTTGCAAAAACAAAATTTACTTTACGCAAAGATGCAATGTTAACTTGCAAATTTTTTTTCTCAATTTTTGCAGGCCAGACTTCCACTGGACGTGTTAGAAGACTATGTAATACAATGTTTTGCGAATGTACCAAATAATGATTTATCACCTGACGATTTTAGTTCGTTTAAGGGTGTAGATTCCTTCAACACGCCGAGTTTTAGACGAATTTATAAAATAAAGCCTATAAAAGATGTTTGCGAGGTACGTCTTCGTGATTTTACGAAAGTAGAAGGATCGAAGATTGATATTGTTTCGTTTGCAGGTAGAATTAACATGGTGCATGCCACCTCTTCACGATTTGTACAGAAGCAAACCGCATCAATATGTTTCCTGGATTTTGGGATATGAAGGAAAGGGTTCTTTGATCAGTTACTTAAGGAGGAAGATGTGGTGTCTCGGTATTACTTGCGGGAACGGAGAAAGCGGCTTCGAGCACAGTTCGATGTACGCGTTGTTCAGTTTGTCTTTGATGCTGACTGAACAAGGGCACAAACATTTGCCGGAGGTGCTGAACGCTGTATTTTCGTTCATCAATTTAATGCGCAGAGAAGGCCCCCAGAAAGAGATTTACGATGAAATCCATCAAATCAAGGAAATGAATTTCAGGTGAATCAAAGTAATCGATGAAGTTAAGTAATAATTAGAGTCATTAAAAACGAAAAAGATTTTCTCTGCAGATTTACAGACGAGTCACCGCCAGCGGAATACGTGGAAGACTTGTGCGAAAACATGCACTATTATCCTCCTCGTGATTATATCACCGGAAGCGAATTGTATTTCGAATACAATCCAGAGGCTATACAAACTTGCCTAAATTATTTAATACCGGATGATGTAAACATTATAATTTTTGATAAGAAATTTAATGACGAAGAGTTTGACAAAATAGAGCCTTGGTTTAAAACTAAATACACGGACACGGAGATCTCGCAAGAGTGGATAGAGTGTTGGAGAACTATTGAACCTTTTCCCGAATTTCATTTACCATTGGCCAATATGTACATCACGGACGATTTCAGTTTAATTTCGATACCACCTGGTGTTCCGAAGTATCCCACAAAAATTTATTCAGACGAGATAACAGAGGTTTGGTATCGGCCTGATCCGAAGTTCGGCCTGCCCGAATGTTACATGTATTTTTGTATCATATCACCGATGGCTGTTTGTTCGCTGAAAGGGTAAATATTAGGAATCTTCGCGAAAAATATATGTGAATTTGTTGACAGAGATCGTTAAAATTTCAGTGTAGCTATAATGGATTTATTTGTTGCCATATTGAAGCAATTGTTAGTGGAAACATTATACCCAGCTACAGTTGCTGAATTGAACCACGATATCTACACAAACGAAAAGGGTATTGTGCTTAAAGTGAATGGATTCAGTCAGAAGTTACCAGTAAGAACGCTTGCAATAATTTTTTTTTTAAATAATTACTCATTTAGTGTTTTCTATTTTTTTTATTCTCGTTTTTAGCTTTTGCTGATGACCATTGCAAACTGCATAGCTGATATTCCGACGCTAATAACTAAAGAGTTCTTCGAAGTGATGAAGGAAGAAGAAATTAAAACATACTACAACAGCTTTGTGAAACCTAAAAGATTAGTTCGGTAGGTAGTGAATTCTTGCAGAGTCTTACAACCTACATCTATATATTTTCCTTAATGTTTCAGAGACGTGAGATTATCAATCCTAATGCTTGTCCATTGGACGGCCACGGACAAACACGCTGCCATTCGTAACGTAGAGTTTTCCGAGTTCCAGAACTTTGTCAAACATTTTACTGATCACATTTATATTCAGTGCTTGGTACAAGGTAACATGACGAAGGAAGACGTGATTAAAAACGTTCAAGAGTGTGTAAAGGCATTGAAGTGTGGCCCGTTGTTGCCAAATACTATGCCACAAATGAGAGTGGCGCAAATACCAATCGGCTCGCATTATTGCAAAGTAAAGAATTTCAACAGTACTGACGTGAACTCCGTTGTGATGAATTACTATCAATCCGAGGTTTCATCCATTAGATTGTTAGTTATTATCGAATTGTTAATTGTAAGTAGAAATTTAAATAGTATCACTTGCATTATATTATACATTGTGTAATAAATATCTCCTTGATTTAGATGATTATGGAAGAGCCTGTTTTTAATCAGCTCAGAACGCTCGAGCAACTTGGTTATAATGTATTTTGTTTATTAAAGGATACCTTCGGTATCCTCGGTTATACTGTCACAGTATACACTCAGGCAGACAAGTACAGCACCGAATTTGTGGATCAGAGGATAGAAGCGTTTTTGGAGATGTTTAACAACATCTTGAAAGAAACCTCGGAGGACGATTTGGATAGTGTCAAAGAAGCAGTAATAAAATTGAAACAATGCGCGGATATACATTTGAAAGAAGAAGTTGATAGGAACTGGACGGAAATTATAAGTGGCGATTACATGTTTGATAAAATAGAAAAAGAACTGAATATGATTGAACACATAAAGATCGACGAATTAAGGGAATGGATGAGATCTCATACACTTAACGGGAGTAATTTCAGGAAATTAAGCGTACAAGTAGTTGGAACCGCAAATTCAGCCGATACGGATACAGAGAATAACAAAGATATCGAGGCAAATGCAACTGATTGTAAGTGCGTCAATTTTGCATCGTACTGTATATCGCATTGTTGAATTAAAATATTATTCACTTTTTTTGCAGCTAATTCAAAAATAAAAAAACATGGGGACGTGAAATATTCACTGAATTACGTTCCTGCCACGGAGCTTGACAAATCCGCGCTTCATATTACCAACATCGAGGAGTATAAAAACCAGCTGTACATTTATCCTGTAACTCACACCGCTTTATGATACTAAATATTTTTAATGAAATTAATAGTCATGTTTGAAAAAGTTTTGAAAAACTGGAACAAACAAATAACGCATGTGATCTGCTATTAATCGTTCGTTTTATCTCGTTTAATTAAATGAATACTCGAGATCAAATTATAATTTTAATGATTCTTATTACAATTTGCGTTTTTCATAAAATAACAAAATAATAGTAATTTCGACAGTAACGCTGGATTATTAAATTGAAGAAGATAGCGCGCATTGATAAAAAGGAAATGAAATAGAAGATGAATTCACAAAATTATCATTTTCTTTCTTTTTATAGTTCTTTTAATTGTATTCAAGACATGACAACACGTTTTAATAAATCATTAAACTTCCGAAAATGTCAGCCAACCATCTCCGAGAACCTCTCATACGAACAACTTTCTTTACAAAATCTTCACAGAAAGTTTGTTTCCTCTATAACGAACCGTGCAGCGTGTTCTGCAAAACTTTCATTATTTTCCTCTTCAACTCAACAGAGAATCTCTATGAACCATTGCCGTTCTCTTTACTTTGCATGTGTGTCGTGTAATTGCATTTATACAAGAAAAACGAAGATAAATATATATATACTTTTTTTTTCTTCAAAAGAAACAAACTTAAAATATCTGTCGTTGGAGAAACTTCTCTGCTCATTGGGGATAAAGAAAAACAGCATTCCTTGTTTCCCAATACACAATCATTGTCTTTTTTTTCTTTTTGTTTTTTTTTTTTAGGTGATTTTATTAGTTTTTTTGTATCCTCAAAAAAAACATCCGTTCAGCTAGCAGAGCAGTTGCGTTCCAAAGAACAGATTTACAGTAAAATGTTGATGCAATTTGAATACTCTAAATTGTTACAACATCCATTAAAGTGCATTCTGCATTTAGTATTTCGAATAATTGTTGAATATATTGATTTTTTTTTGTTCTGTAGTATTATAGAGTTGCCACTACATTTATACAATGATTACCTCCTACTTTCCAAATATGTATCCGCTTTAAAAGTATCTTAAATGTGACATTTTTTTTTAGCTTTATAATAATTTTCGGTTGCCTCGTGTTTTCGCCAGCACTGATTCTTCCGTTCGTTACTTAGTTTTGTGATTTGCTTTCCACACGCCTGTTTCTAAATCAATATCAATGGTATGAAAAATTCTTTGAAACTTGTCCCATTGCCTTTCAAACGTACAAATAATCAACTAAATTTTCGCGCTCCGCTTTCTCCCCCCCCCCCCTTTCCTTCGCTTGAAAACATATTTGCCCTGGTTTTTTAACTAGCAAAAGCATAGAATCAGCTCTGCTTGACACTAGACATGAATGGGGTATATGTTACAACAGTAAGTTACAAGATAGAATAATTCAACAAGAATACATTGATGTAACAGTGTATTATTGAGAAATGCAACAACTAAATGAGTCGGCCAGACGGTACTCCTAACATTTCCAAACACATCTGCAAGTTACCAACTAATACAGCGTATTGTTTCTTGGATACAGAAATTTTGCGCACCATTCTGTTTGTTAACTTCTACAGCAAAAATGCATGTATAAATAATATCTCGTTTGGCTCTCTCTTACACAGATCCAACGATAAATCATCATGCTATAACAGCGTCACGCTAATAAATAGTAGTTTGAAGTATGTATATGGCAATTTTATTTTTCTATTGTTCCAAAAAGTTACCACCTACCGACCCATATAGGTTGAAAATAATGCGACCATTGACAAAAATCATAGCGCATGTACAATTTTACTTGTTCTTTTTTCTTTCTTCTTTTCATATTTTTATCTGCGCAAAAGATTACACTTGATTGCACTACACACTTGATTCAGCAATTATCTTGTTGTTTTACGTATTACAGAAACAAAAAGAGAGTAAAACAGAAAAAAATATTAAACGTACAATGATTATAAATTGTAACATACAAGGATTACCCTCTGTGTACGCACTTGGTATTTTTTTTTTAAATCGTATTATCTTTTTCTTTCTTTCATTGTTCTTGTTGCTCTCTTTAGCTATGAAAAATAATAGCAGAATATACGTTATGTAATATTTAATAAGAATATATAAAGACGGGGCCCACATACATTTGCAGCTACATTGATAAGTGTTTAATTCGTTACTTCATCTTTTTTTGGTTTTTTACTTTATTAATACTTTTTTTTTATTTACTGTATTTGCTACTGTACTTTTAATATATCTTGTTAATAGGATATGCAAGCGAAAAACTATGGTAAAAAGAGAAACTTAAAATTTACATATCGTAGCATAGTTATAGCAACTCAATATCATCTTCATTTTTCCTTTTTCTTTTTTTCTTTTTTTTTCTTTTTTTGATCAGGGGCACTCTACGCTGTAATTTCATTTTATTGCGTTGCTATTCGGAAATTCTGATATCCTACTAGCACGAAGCTATTAAGTATAGCGTACATTGTAAAAAAAAAAGAAATCAGAAGGAAATGTCAGACATTCTTTTCTTTTTTTTTTTTAATGCCTATCGGTTGCGTGCTTCTATGGAGATACAGAGTGAAGTAATAACATAAACTTATTATTCATCGATTTCTTTTTTTTTTTTTTGTGGCAATCATTTAAAACAAATCGTTGAAATTAAATGATCTGCTCCATTTTTATACGTTATATTTTTTTCCCTATGTACATATACATATATATGTATAATCTTTCGCAAAAAGACCTAAGACTTTACTACAATGTGATTACAAATCAAACGAAGAACGAAAGAATAATAATAATGAAAAAGAGAACATAATATATAAAAAAAAAAATAAAATTAAACAGATAGAGAAGAAGCGAAAGTTTTCCATGACTTTTTCACATTAGAGGACATGACAAATCATGCCTTGTTTTCAGTTGTATTAGCTATTTTGCTGCATCGACGATGAAATCGAAATTTACTCAAATGAAACTACAACTGTAACACTGATTGAAAGTGAAAAACGAAAGAGAGAACAGCCGGCTGGAAATTGACGCTTTGATTTACAATAAAAGTGCTCTTCTACACATTAGAAAAAAAAAAGAAACAATATATATATATAGTCGCTTAATTTACATTCTCGTTCGACCGTTTCTCACTTATTAAGCATTTATCATCATCAATATTCCAGCATCATCGTTATTATCATCATCATTATCATTGTATCATCATTATCATCATTGTTACATAGCAAGAGTTTAAAGATGTGCCTTACTTCGAAATACAATTAATTTTCCATTTTACCACGATGACACACAATGTTCGAAGATCGAGTTTATAAATGGGATTTTTCCTTTTTTTTTCCTTCTTCTAAATACATAAAGAGAGATTAATTCATTTTATATGTTGGCTTATTTTGTTTCGCATTCTCGTACGGATACTTCCTCTATCTCGTTAATGATGTTTCGTGGGCCCCTTATTATTTTGCATGTTTTGTTATTTCATTTGTCTTCTTTTTCTTTTACTACATATTACAACGAAAAAGCAGGCACGAGTCAGGCGCGCACCTGTTCTTTTTACGTCGATCATTTTATTCACCGTTTCCTTTTTTTTTTTTACGCAAGTTTCCACTTCTTTCTTTTGCATATTTTATTTTATTATTTCTGCGGTACTTCTGCTCTGTTGTGTTGTTTTTCTTTTTCTTTTTTTTTTTCAATAATATGGATTTTCGTATATATTTTACTTCCTTTTATTCATTCTTTATTTTCCCCCCTTTTCCATTTTTTCATTTTTTACGTTTTTTGTTTATATTCCATATTCGTGGCTTTGCTTGGCTTTCGCTTCAATATTTAGTTATATTTAAATTATTTCATACATATTTATTGCGTTACTTCATATCAGTGCAGCAGCAACTGATCGTTGTGTACCATTATGTTTTTTTCTACATACGGTTACATATATTATGTCTCTTCTTTTTTATCGTTTCATTTTCTTCTTTTTTTTTTTTTTACCTTGTTTTATTACATATTTTGTATTCTCCGGTTTGCGTATATCAGGATGATCGATTTCTCAGAAAGAAAATCTACCTTTACACGAAAAGAGTAAAGTGGCATTTTACTCTCAAATATTCATCCGTCGGATCTGAAACGTCTCTCTGCCTCTAGTGTAATATTATTATTATTATTATTCTTATTCTTATTATTATTATTATTATTAATATTATCATTATTATTATTATTATGTTGGTTAGTCGTTCGTGAGCGATTTGCGTCGTTTTAATTTTAAATTGCAAAGATGTACGTCATTTTCCCCATCATTTTCTCCTTCTTTTTTTTTCATTTTTATATACGTCGGTGCATATTTTATAGTATATCATATACTGCATTTGGAAAATAACAGTGCGTATGAACGTGTATTATTAACTGAAAGTTGTTAAATGATAGCAATATTTGTTTCTATTCTTTTCTTTTTTTTTTAATGTACACAGTTCCATTCACCAGGGATTTTTTATTTCGTTTCATTATTTTTTTCGTAAATATCATGGTATTTTTCAAATCGCGTTAGGAAAACTGTTTATTATATGCATACACTGGTATAGTTCATATTGAAGCTGATATTTAATTTTCTCTCTCTTTTTTTTTAGATATCCTGCCTATTTTCGTGTTTTATTTTTTTCGGTTTTCACTTGTTTTTTTAAACTTTTTTTCTTTGTTCGCAAGCAACTCAGAACTTTGAGAGCTTTGGAGACACAAAAGAATTAATGAGATTTTCTTATTAAATCACGGATGTCAAACATGTTCAATATACTATTCGTCTCTTCTAAAGCACTTTTTCATCTTTCCCTCTATGTTTTCCCCCCTCCCCTTAAATCTTTTTTCATTCTCTGTACAATACACTTTCTATGATCTTAGTCATCCATTTTAACTCTTTCAGGCTCAGTTCAACCATCGCTCAAATTATATAAAGTTTCTCATTGTCTTAATGCATTTTTTACGCAATAACAAATCTACAAAAATATAACATTTTTATCTTATCTCTCATTATATTATTTCAATAAATGGTTTTCTCTCTCTCACAATCGCTTTCTCTCTCGCTCTCTCGTTCGCTCTTTTACTCAACCTAAATTACCTCTGCACTTTAGACGCATATCCTTTCTTTATGCCATTTTCATCTTTTTATCGTTTCTGTTTTATATTTGCATTCCTTTCTCATAAATGATCGTGTTCTGTCGTGCTGTCTTGTATCTCTGTTATATGTGTATACTTTGCTGATAAAAGAACCCACCTCTTATCCTTCAAACTCCAATGATCTTTGGTAGAATGTCGTTTCGACTATTCTACACATAAATAGTATTTTTCTTTTTTTCTTTTCTTTTAACATGATGATCTCCTACATTGAACCGGTCCTTCGCAATAAAAGTGCGAAACTACCGGTTTCCTTTTTTATATACACCAACCTCGCACTCTCATTTCTAAACTATTCTTATGTACAATTAAAGAAGGGACACATCGTATCTCTTCGAAAATATGCTACAAAAGGCACGAATTTCTAAAATTTTAATGCAAAAAAGAAAAAAAGAAAAAAAAAGACGAGGCAAAGATAAAAACGATAGAAAACACAAGTAAAAAAATTCTTCAAGCGAAACAAAGGTATTTTTCTATGAGGCAACTATCATTCTTTTGTTATTGTTGTTATCAATTAAAATATAAATCAACCAGATAACGCACAGTGTAGCATATTTTCCAAGCGACATCGGAAGACCTCTGCAAGAGTAACTCTTTCAGAGAACTTCGTCTTTTTTTTTTTTTTTAATTCAAGCCGATTACTCTCGCAACTAGTCCGCCGTTATGCCCACGAGTACATATCGTATCTCTTATCGTACATGGAAATTTGTAATTCGTTCAAAAGTCATTCATTCCTCTCTCCATCGACACAACAGCAAATAAATATATCAATTCGGCCACGTACACGCGCGTACAACACATTTTCAACCTTCAATTTTATTTATGTTATTATGTGGTACGCGTGTGTACGTAAACCGACACGCGTTAACATCCCACGTTTATATACATTTCTTATGTTTCTCTATATGTCGTTTTCATAGTACGGTATTTTCTTTCACTCCCTCTCTTTCTTCCATTGTAATTCTCACAAATAAAACAAGTATTCGTTCACAACACTCATGTAATCTCACAGACGGTACACTCCATTGCATACGTACATACACACAAGCACACACCATTCACAACTTACATATAATATACTTGGGAACCTCTAGTCTAAATTATATATAAATATATATTTTACCTATATGAAAAGCATCAGTCTCATTTGCTAATGAACGTCTCAGTATCCTATCTCACGTTATCTACAAAACACAGTAAAATCATTCGTGATGTACTGTCCAGTCCAAATTTTGTCCATTTTGTCCGTCTATAATGAGAATAAGATATCTGTCTGATGTCTACGTTATTAGAGATCAGAGTACTGAGACTGTCAATGCGAGCATTTCATATAATACCGGAAAATATATATTTTCATTGTAAAAAAAATAATCACACTTCTTAAGAATTAAATACTTATAGCAGCTGACGACTTGTTCTCGTTCTTAGTAAAATTAGCGCACGCATACACTAATCAGTCGAGTTCATCTTTATGGTGATCCGAGCGGAGTAGCAGTAGTTTTAAAAACACGCTCGTGTTAGCACAAGCACGATTTCCTTGTATTTTTTTTTTTTATGTTTTCTTCTTTTTTCTTAAATCATGTTCGTTTTTGCTCTTATCCTACACAGTGAATGGTACGTTTGGCAGTGAGGACATCGTATCGTGTATGTCGGAAATGGGTCTTGTCGTTTTACAATATCTTGACATCGCGTTAACGATGCTTTTTCTCCTACATTAGTTTAATTAGTTTGGCCCCATCAGAGCTTTAGACATTGTTGAGTAATTTTGCGCGTAACATTTGAAGAGTTCTCTCATTATCTTCGTTGTGCGAAAATTCAAGGCAATTTTGTGTATATTTTCTTTTTTCAAAGCACCGAACTTCCACTCCTCATCTCTTTTCTTCTTTTTTCGAAGCACTGAACTTACATGAAAAACAACTCCAAATCCTTTTTCTCTCCTCCTTTAATTTATAAAAACAATTTTCTGCACGATCGAATATAACTGCGTTACGTGGAATCATTGCGTTGCAACTTTCAAATGTCATTGGCGCATCATTACTCGTTTACACACACTTGTTTTCTCTAAGAAGATTCTTTTGATTGCAGTCTTGAGTCACATCCGGGAGTGTCTAAAAGTCGATATAAACGTGATGTATAAATACCTAATTTTCAGCGGCGACTGGAGCGACCAGCGATGCGTCACCCTGCCCTTTTTCTATTCCTTTGCCATTTTCCACGGCATCTTCGAATTGGCCTGGTACTGGCAGTGCATCTTTTGTTGCGTTCATGTTTGGAATAGAGTCACTAGCAATACCAACAAATACGTATTTACAGAGATGTATCTATTTTGTGCATTTACAGATTCAAACAATATATACTTACTTGTAATCAGTTATTCCATCGACATTATTGCCTCGCCCTCGATTGTCTTTTTTGTTCTCGCATTCTTTGTTCTTCTTAACCGGAGCTTTCTTTTTACCAGTTGCCTGTCACAATAATTCACTTTCGCTATCTTTTTTTTGAACGAAGCGAAGAAGTTGGGTAGCAAAGATGTTTACCTTCATTTGTGTCTTCTTTCCACGACCTGCGATTTGCGTACGGTTGTTCCCTCGCGTCTGAAACGTGGGCCGGCCCATGGGAGTGAAACCACGAGAGAGACCATACTTGAGACCACCAATTGAAGTCACCTTAAAACAATCGCCTTAAAAGGTTACACTGAAACCAGCTCTAATTTTCTTTAATATCATTGTGATTTCTGTCTTTTTGAAGAACACAAAATTTAGAACAATATCTATATTACGTTGTATCAATTTATTTATCACAGAATACATTGACCACATAACAAATCTTTTTATTTTCTCTAGTAATTTTCTTTCAAATGTCAAACAATTGATATTATAAAAGTGGAAAGTTTTCTTATCGTTTTCTGGTATCTTATAATGTGTAAATTATGTAGCAGGATATCGCTTACCTGTGGCGGAAGCCGCCCGCGAGGATGCCCCTGTAAAGGCTGAGGTAAACGGCCGGGTTGTCCATAGTTTGGACCCCATTGTCCAACGACGACTCCAGCAATTTCTAGTTGTCCACCACGGGACGGTATTGGGCGACGCATTAATCCACGTTGAGGCATAGTTCCGCTGCCTCTTCCGCGCATTAAACTATCGTTAATGGTACATCCAGCAGTCAGAATATTCTGCGGTACTGACATGCGAATACCTACTAAAAAAGAGACAATTGAGTAAAAAAAATTGAACATTATATTGATAAATAAAAATAAAAAGAAATAAAATAAAATTTATGTAGCTCTGAGATTCGCAGATCAAATAATGATACATCAAATCCACGAACCAATATTACAGCTGTATATTTTCTTTTCTTCCACTCTGAAAACATACCAGTAAAAGGTGCATGGTATGCTAAAGTATTGGAAGGAAAAAAATCAAGAATGACTAACTAGAGATTCAAACTCAGGAGCCTTTGCTTGATAAGACATGTGTTTTGTCACTGAGCCACGACAAACTTTAGGATATATTAGAAAGTAAAGAATTTGTTCAGAAACGAACCTGGACCAACTGGTGGTGCTCGTGCGAAAATAACGTTGGTACCCTCTAATATAGCTTTTTTCATCCGCTCGACTTTCACGATACGATCTATATGGCCACCACAGAGTTCTAGTAAGTTTTTCGCGATTCTAGCACGAGCTAGCGTGTGATGGAACAGTTTTCCATCGAAATACAACCATGGACAGCACATTAGCCATGGGATCGGTGCACCACAAGCGTCATTAGCTAAGAGAGCAGTCTCAACACCGGCCATGAATAAAGTAGCTAATTGTACTCCGCGTGATGTTACTAAAGGAAGCTGCATAAAGAAAATAGTATAGAATATTGTAAGAAGATAATATAGAATTTCCATCATAAGCTTTTGATAAAAAAATTATTCAAGTTACCTGGAGATCTTGTAAATGCTGAGCGTTCATAAGCTCTGGTGAAAATGCCTGTGCAATGAAAGCATCTAATTCCCAACGGCGTAGAACCTTTATTTTATCCGAAAACGACATAATATATCTGTAATAAAAATAAATACTTAAATAAATAATTTTTAAATTTGAGAAAGAGTCATACAAATTACCTTAATACACAAGCCATAACTAAAAGGTGTTGCGGTACGTAGGAAGTGTTTAACATAAGAGGTGTATCTGACTTCATACAAGTCAAGAATCCTCGTAAACGACGACGTTTGTCATCTATGCCCGTGCTGCGAACGAAAATTCGGTGTGAATCTTTTTATTTTCCACTAACCGCAATTGAAGCAGGAAACAATACACACCCAAACCACAAACGTTGAATCGTAGGTACACCCCAACCAATCTGTTCCGCTTTCACAGGTTCTGGAGTTATGTATGGATTCGATTTTGACCACACCCACTCCTTTATCACAACGTCTGGGACTTCGATTTTTTCACTATCTGTTAAT
Organism: Frieseomelitta varia; assembly: GCF_011392965.1. Classification (NCBI taxonomy): domain Eukaryota; kingdom Metazoa; phylum Arthropoda; class Insecta; order Hymenoptera; family Apidae; genus Frieseomelitta; species Frieseomelitta varia. The sequence continues at coordinate 264,710 of NW_025109483.1, forward strand.
CAATAATGTATCTCTGATTCGTTTAAAGGTACATTTGACGTTAAATTTACTCACCTCCCTTCTCTTTACTTTTAGCAGCTAAATACATTCTGTGATGAAGATTGAATAGTATCGCATACACCATTTGCCTGACGGGTCTATAAATAAGATGGATCGATGGGAATTCACGATGATTCTCATCTTCGAGAAGAACAGGCAGTTTAATTTCTCCGGCGATAAGAATCTGATAAATATGAGGAGACATTAAGCCTTTCTGATGCCGTTCGGATGCGGTACGCATCACTTCTGGCACCGTGCTGGGAATAGTCATCATTTTCTCCGTTTGCTTCGACGAATCAGCCGTCGCGTGAGACGGTGACGTAGCGGAAGAACTGCTGCTCGAGCTGGACGAACTAATTAGAAGATTGTGTGTGCCATTTATGGTATGCCCATTGTTTTGTTCTTCCTCTGTCCTAATATTATCAACGTCACCGTGGCCCTGAATTCCCGGTGGATCTATCACAATTTGCGGTGCGGACTTGGCATTTGCAGTAGCTTGCTTGTACGCGTTCAAACTTTCGCGTTCGCTTTCCACGGTTTCGGATGCAAATCTGGATGTTTCTAAATTCGAATCGATCTCCGAGGTTGACGGTGTATCGGATAAATTCGACTGTTGTTGCACGCTCTGCTTTGAATCCAATTTGTGTACTGAAATAATTGATTCATTAAAACCAAGATACAGTAATAAAGGTAATAAAGATTTGAGAGAAATTTACCTCTATTTGGTTTTACTGGTTTATAATGTAAAAATCCATCCTTAGTTCCATTTATATAATACTGAACCGATTGCCTTAGTTTCGGACACCTCGGATCGGACAGGGATCCAAAAACTTTCTGCGAAACCACATCCAACTCGACCGATGGTAAGTCTCGAACGAAATTAGCTATCGTTTTAATCGTATGTTCAACGTTTACTTTGTTCAAATTGGTATTGACGTTCAATTTCTTATAAAAATCGGCTAAGTCATGCTCAGTTAAAATATAATTTCCAAGTAACGCGGCTAACAAGCATAGTCTATCGGAAGGGATGTTCAAAGCTTTTAAAAGTTCTGGAAGAATATACTCCTTGGTGTCGAGAGAGCCTTTGTATGTCAGTTTCAACTGTTCAGACGAAAAATACCGTGGAGGATCGAACGCAGCATACTCCGCGTCATCGGCAATTAAGCCATTAAAATTGTTTTCTCGGCAATATGCAATCACTTCCTGATGATGGTCATCCATACTACATAGTACCGTAACATTCAAATGCCTTAAAGCCATACGTAGACTGGTCCTTAAACACACTGGTGGGGTCCACCAAATTTTTGGTGGTGGAGTGCCTTTGGTTGAAATATGTTTTAACACCTGAAAAATGCACAATCACATGAATATCGTCACAATATATACTTCAAACATTTGAATAAATTTATTACTTACGTTATTTACTTTAATTCGCATTTGCAATTGATTTAAAATCCAGTCTGCGCGTCGAGAAGATTCAAAACATCCATTAAAGAATACAGCTAATTCTAAACCTGACATTTCTGTTGCTTGTATGAGAACAGCTAAAAACTGCAACATTCGGTTCCACTGTCCTCCACAAGCCCAATCTAAATAAGAAATTATATTTCATTGAACAATTTTATATAATGTAATATAACAATTGTACAGAAAAATATATACATATATATGTACCTGAGAAATATCCTCCGTATAATCTATCTAAGCAGCATTCTCCATCAAGGACTAGCCTTAGTTTTCCCGAATGTAACTGTTGTGCTTTACCAACTCGATTATGTTGTCTTTGTGTGATAGTACGTGCTATTTTCAATAGATCCACAGGTACAGACCCACTCTGTATGTAATTACTATCCAAAAAGACTTGCAAATCTTGAATGCCCATTTTGCTCAAGATTTCTTTAGTGACATACAGTTATTAATTAAATTTGGTTGACTGATCACGTTAACGTTACAATGTTTTTCTTCGTTTTCTTTCACTTGTTAGACGAGCAAATGTTCCTGTTGGATTTCGATTTTGGATACTTTTAAGATACGAAGAAATCTAATTTCAGTTTCAATAATTTCAACCTGGAACACAAACATTGTTCATTGGGTGCCTCTCTCTCTTTCTGTCTCTGTCTTTCTATGATTATTCTTAGGGCTAAAAATAAATCGTCCAAGAGCCAATCGGGAATGCGATTTGCAAAATTCATTTGACAGATTGCGCACATGCTTGGTCCGCTGAGATTTTCTTTGACGAAAAAGAAGAAAAGAAAAAAAAGAAGAAAAAGGAAATATAAATTCGAGATATAACTCGAAGAACGCTCGACGGTTACATCAACTAGTAATACAATGACAGATAAATCTTCAAAGCGGAATGTTCGATTCTACATCCCAATCCGGGATATACAAACATCGAGATCACGGCCCTCGATCAATGGGAACGCTCGGATACCGGAGATTTGTCATATTCGGGGCACAAGTATGCCGACGCCATTTATTTTGTTTATATGCGGCCATTCCGTATTGTCCGATTTTCTTTTCCCAATTGAGCCGATCGATTTCTCCAAGACGATTGTTGACGAGAACGAATAGCGGTCTGCCGTGATTTTCACCGTCGGTTTCTCGGTTAATTGAACGTCCTCGAGAAAGAGGGGCTCTCCGTAGAACCGGCATGGCGAGAGCGAGCATCGTTCGTCCGCTGTTAAAACTTACGCAAGGAGTTCGCGCGGTTTCGTGGCCAGTCTTCCCATACGAACGACACCGCGCGAATCTCTGTTGATATTACACGGTCGATCGTAGTCCGAAAACAAGACAGTACTTACGTTAAATTAGCGATAATCATCGTGGCCCCAAAGAAACACAAAACACACGGGCTTTGAGAGTAGGTGACGTCGGATTCGAAAACGGAAATGAGCGCTCGGCCGCGCTCGGACATCTACGTTGTTTGCCCCGGCTCCATGAGAATCAAGTCACCCATTGGATCGTCCGCCAGAATCCATCGCGTTTACCGGAAGTGGGTAGCGTAACGTTGTTTTTAAATGCGAAACTCTCTGCCGGGCGGCGAAACAGATATTTTCGCTAGGGATGCGACTCTCAAATGCAGCACTTCGTAAGAAATGAGATCCTCTGAAATTAACGAAGATTAATGAAATTTTATGAAAATTGGGAAAATTTTGTATGCTACAAATCATTTTGTCCGTAGGATTTTCTTTCATTAATTCGATAAAATTCTGCTCTCTTCGAAGTGAACGTAAACTTGACCGAAATTTCCAAAAATAGTAAAAAATTTTAATTGAAACCGGAGTATACAATCGCAAAAGAAAATCGAAAAAATAAAATTAAATTAAATTAAATACAAATTTTAATGTTTTGCAGATTGGGTAAGAGAATTTCTCGAAAATTCTCTCGTTGTCTACGCTAAAGGAAACGTGAAATCATTTTTGTCTTTTCATTCTTACTAATAAAAATAAAAAGATCGAATTTATTTTTTATTAAATAATTGTACTCTTCTTGAAATCAATTGACACTTCTTAAAGAAACGTAGGCATTAACGATGTTTGAATAATCATTTCTTTTTTTTTTTTTTTTAATATTCTTTATACAAATACATTCATTCGCATCAAACATACTATATATTTATATGTATATTTAATAGTTTCAGTCGACGATTTCTTTTGCTTTACTTATATAAAAAAATGGAAGATCAAACGAAATAAATTATGAGAATTATCTTTACCAAAAACGAAATTTACAAAACTACAGTTGTATCGTGTTGAAAAACTTAATCAGCGATAAATCTCTTTTTCTTATCCTTGAATAATTATCATATCCTTTGATGAACGATTGTAATAATACAGTTACAAAAAACAGTGTGAAAGTGTTGCAAAATATCAAAGGATATGATCATTATCCTTTCTCTGTTCTTTTTTTTTTCTCTCTGTATGTACAATAATTTATCTTGCTCGCAACAACACAGTTGCACCTTCAATGATAATGATCACTATACATTGTATAGCCATACAACTAGAAAATTATAATCTAACGTGTGATACAATTCTCGATTATAATTCATCGTGTTTTTCTTCGTCTTGTTCATCTTCGTTCGCATCTATATCTACGACCTTCTCCGATTCTTGTTTCTCCGTCGAGCTGGATTCTTCCTCCAGCAGCTCTTCTTCTTCAGGAACTTCGTCTAGAGAAATGCCTAAGGTCTTTCTCATCAGCTGTTCCACACTGTCAGCAAAACTGGCAGTTTCTCTGAGCATGTAGCCAGATCGAAGGGTAGCCGTTCTGAACATCATTAACGCGATATCCTTAGCTGTCTGATCAGTGCTATCAATTTCCACTCTGTGCAGAAGTTCCCTAATAAGCGGATGCCTCGGATTGATTTCTAAGGTCTTTTTCTGGTTTAAGTAGTAATTTTTCTGTGGGTCGTCAGTCTTCTGATGAGCGTTTGAAATGGCCAGTCTCTCCATGTTACCTGTCCATCCGAACATACTAGCAACTAGGGCACACGGCGAGTCCGTGAGACGTTCAGATACTTGAGTCTTGCTGATCTGATCCTTTAGAATATCATTCAACCACTTGACCAGTGGTTCGAAGGTAGTTTTCAATTGTTCCATCCTCTCCTTGGCCTTCTTTCCCTCGTCAAGCGAGAAGCCTTCCTTGGCTACGTTCTGGAACTTCTTGCCATCAAATTCAGGGAGAGCAGAAATGGCATATTCGTCAACAGCTTCGGTAAGGTACAAAACCTCATATCCTTTCTTATCTAATCTTTCTACGAATGGTGACTTTTTCACTTCCTCTTCGGAAGAACCAGCAATGTAATAAATGTACTGTTGATTAGGCTTCATTCGAGACACATACTCTGACAGTGACGTAGCGCCTTTCTGTATGGAGGACTGGAACAACAGGAGTTTGGACAATCTAGCTCTATTCTGTGCATCTTCGATCACACCCAGTTTGATGTTGGTACTGTACTCTTTCCAGAATTTTTCGTAATCGTCCTTGGGAATCTTTTTGATCATATCCAACACCTTTCTAATTAGCTTCTTTTTAATTACTTTGATAAGTTTGTGCTGCTGCAGATTCTCACGAGAGACGTTCAATGGCAAGTCGTCGCTATCGACGATACCACGAATGAAGGACAAATAGTTGGGCATCATATCTGTGAATTTATCTGTAATGAAAACTCTCCTGACGTACAATTTGATATTGTCTGCTTTAGTGCCATAACGATTGAAGCTGTCACTTGGTTGTACTTTAGGGATGAAGAGAAGAGACTTGAAGGTGACTTCACCCTCTGCTACGAAGTGAATCTTTGCTAGAGGATCCTGAGTGTCCTTTGTCAATGCCTTATAAAAGTCATTGTAATCTTTGTCCTCGACTTCAGACGGCTTCAGAGTCCATATCGGTTTAGAATCATTCAAAAGCTCCCAATCCCAAATAGTTTTATCAACCTTCTTCGTCTTTTTCTCTTCCTCTGCGTCTTCTACTTTTGCATCTTCCTCTTCGTCCACCTTGTCTTCAGACTCTTCTTTCTTACTCTCATCTTCCTTAGAAGCTGGAACGTTCTCATCCACGTCATCTTCGTCTACCTGAACGACCTTGCTACTCCAGAGATAGATAGGGAAATTGATGAATTGCGAGTATTTCTTTACAAGATTTTTAATGGTATCCTCCTCTAGGAAATCCAATGCCTCATCTTTCAAATGCAAGCTACGATTAAATTAAGATTAAGCGAAAAATGAAAATTAATATCACGAATTTCATAAAAGAAAAGAAAAAAGAAAATATATTATTTTTTATTTACCTTACTCTAGTTCCTCTCTTCAATGTGTCTCCTTTAGGATGTTCTACAATACTGTAGCTGCTACTATCAGATTCCCAGATATATTGCTTATCGTCATTATGTTTTGAAGTAACAACTACTGTGTGGGAAACCAGGAATGCAGAATAAAAACCAACCCCGAATTGGCCGATCATATCATTCAGATCTTGATTGTTGGAAGTATCTTGCATTTTGCTTAAGAACTCAGCTGTTCCTGACTTTGCAATGGTTCCAAGATTGTTGATCAACTCATTCTTGGTCATACCAATACCAGAGTCAGTTATGCTCAATATCTTGTTCTCTTTGTCGGATTTTATCCAAATTGCCAACTCTGGATTGGTATCCAAGACATTTTTATCAGTAAGCGAGAGCAGTCTGATTTTATCTAATGCGTCTGATGCGTTGGATATCAACTCCCTTAGGAAGATATCTTTATTGCGATACAAAGAGTTGATGATAAGTTTCATGATACGATTGACCTCAGTTTGGAACATGAACTTCTCAGCTTTTTCTCGAAGTTCCTTTACTTGAGCAACATTTAATCCATCTAATTTGATTGCTTCCTCCTCCCTTTGAACTACTTCATTATCTGCGGAAATTAAAACAGAACTTATAAGATGTGAAGTCACTTTTAATGCTTAAACGAATTGCATGTCTCGTAGTTGATGTTATCGGATAAAAATTCCATATGTACATCTGGTTTATATCACAATCATCATAAAAAATTAATCGAAATCGGCAACTGCCGACGTCGACAACAGAAAGAACAGAACAAGTGTCTCACCAGTACGAGATCCTTCACGGCTGGCACCCAAATCGTTTTCCACGGTTCCAACATCCTCCTCCAAATTTTCTGCTTTAACAAATCCTAAATAACAAAAAGTATATGTTAATGCTCTTGCTTGATCAACGCATACATTTCACTATTATCTCTTCTGACCAAAAATTTTTTTTATTAAACTCACCTGCTACAAAGAACAGGACCGACAATAATAATAGCGCTTTTTTCATTGCTACCGTGCAAGATTCACAAATAGCGGTAGTGGAAAAAAAAGCGAAATACCACGATTCACTGTTTTATGCCGACTGTCATATAATCTTGCCCGCGACGCTTTGATATAGTAATAGAAGACTGTTGTAAGCCACCAATGAAATGAACCCACGCAATACACATCAACCAATAAGGCATAAGCCGGTTAGAAGTCGGTCCAAATGTCTTCTTCCGATTGGTGGATGGAAGCAACACATGGCACTTGCTATTCTAGAATATTCCCTTGAAATTTCTCTGCTTTTTAATGAAATATCAACTAAATAACTTTCTTCTAAAACTACATTCTTCGATACTAAAGATAATTGAATATGAAAACATGATCGCATTTAAAGAAACGTTCGAAATTTTTGATGTGAGAGAAGGATTAGTGTGATCGGTAGTTACCGTCAGAAGATGAGTACGTTGATAACTTACCGACAACTGTAATTGCCGGTAAAATCAATTGAAATTCTCGATCTTCATTTTTTTTTTACACGTAACATATATTTAAAAATGCACATTGAAATTTTACTTTGTTTGTACTTACTTGATAGTAAAAATTATAATTTAATAATTATCTATAATGAAAAATATCAACCTATAATTAAAACATATATGTTTCTTTTAAGGTCAGAGTAATATTATCTCGTTACATATTATGATATCTCATCGTTTATACTATTTCAGACGCAAAATTACTTTGGACACATATATATACGTTTATATTGTACTGCTTGTCATCTAGTAACTATATACATTCATATTGTTCAACAGAATAGATCCTTTGGAACAAAGACCGGATATGATCGTTATTCAAACATAATTAGACATTGAAGCAACTTCGAATTACATTAACTTTAGTATTAATAGAAGTAAATTTATTTTTTTGATAAGTAAGGAGAAAAGTGTTTTTCTATTTTTAAGAGTCGAGGTGATTTTTTTTTTTTATAAGTACGATTCTATTGTTTAACAGTTAAATATAGAATTCATTAACTCTTTAATGGCAATAAACCATGCAAGAATTATTGACAGGAAATTGGTATCGGTGACTGATCACGCGTTAATCTTTTTCTGATACACATGTTGTGACTAGTTGGTCGTTATGGATACATGTTCTACAGACTATCATAGTTTATATACACGTGAAACACACCTCGTTTTCATATGTGAATGTGTTTTATCTATTCACGTGTGCAATCCAATGTATAGTGTCCACTTACAGAAGGCGCGGATTCGCGCCCGGAGAATCCCTTGTCACTTGCCTTCCTGTTCTCCTCAAAGGAGTTACAAATTCTTTTCGCATCGATAGTTGATCAGAATTATTCTAGAAAACAGTACATGCAGCTTTGATCTCGTATCCTGAATATCAAGGTAAGTTAAATCGAAATTAAATTAAATAAATAATTAAAATTCCGAATGATCGTGATAGAGGCTATCACTTGAAATTACCAATGTAAATAAGGAGAATTTTAAAGATATATAGATAGGAAAAATTGCCTATATATTAAAAAGAAATTACTTATACAATTGCTTGTATATTAAAAAAAAAAAAAAAAAGGAAGAATTGAAATTTTAATCTGGATCATCTATCAATATTTAGACTTTATATTAATATAAGCAAAGCACATGTAAGCACATCTTTGCAACTTGTTCCAAAAGACGAATTTTTTTCAATGCCATTGATTTTGATAAATAACTTCACTGACTTTCGCATAAATATCTTTTGGTTGGTCATTATATTACTCAATTTTACTATTTCTGACACTCTGATAGAACAGTTTGTATCTATTAGGAAAACTGTGTAAAACAAGAATCATTTGATGATCGATTGTTCAATATTTTCTCTCCAGACTTCCAACGGGGACAATTTCAACGAGTTATCGCTCTTTTCTTATTAATTAATTAAGCAAATGAGGGCAAATCCCTCACGATGCCTTTAAGAAAATTAAATTACGTTTAACTAACAAAACGATCGAAGCATGCACACATTGCGTTGCAACTTTATATGAAGTAAGGAAAAAACAAAAGTGGGAAAACAGCGTAACGTAAGCAATTGATGTCAACTCCCACTTCGCCAGTTTACGTTTCCCACCTTTCATCTATTTCTGTCCTTATCGAATCGAAATAATAGATTAGGGACTGATTATAGCGACCAACATGTAAACCGATTCAATGGATAAAACAATAATCCTAAAACAGTCAAGGTCTATAGTTGGAACTTATAGTTTACTTTTTTTCTTAAGATAAGAAAATCGAAGTGTTGAATATAGATTTACTGTCTCTTTTTCAGATACCTGAGTCATAGCCATGAGTCATAGCGTGGATTTCTCTTTCAGGGATGTTCTTGAATAGGCCGCAGAGCGCGACGACCAGGCAAGAGACTGAAATGATCAATAAGGCCCAACGGGCCCTGTACAACACCACGGATCCCGTAGAAAAGCTTCGTTTGCTCTGCCTGGCCAGAGGTGCCAATGGCATCCTTGGCTTGGGCAGGTAAGTAAACAGCTTCTTTTTTATTTCATCGTACACATGTAATCTAAAATTCGAAATTCATATCAGAATAATAATTCTTTTTTTTTTTTTCATACGAGGAAGTATTCAATGTAGCTTAACAAGATTGCTATAAAATTCCAGAGAAATGTAATTTAATTATATTATAGTAATAATAATTCTTTTTACGGGAAAGTATTCAGTGCAGCGTTGTCCTATAACGCTTAACAAAATTGCTATAAAATTCCAGAGAAATATAATTTATTATATTATAGCGTGTGTCAATTTATGTAGAATTTTTCGTCGTATGGACGACGATGGAAACAAAAAATTGAATCTGGAGGAATTCACCAAAGGCATCGAGGAGAGTGGCCTGGAACTTTCAGAGGAGGATATTCAAGACATGTTCAAGAAATTCGACACGGACAACGATGGGAGCATCAGCGTTGACGAGTTTATCGTTGGCATAAGAGTGAGTGTATTTTCCAAAGTATGATACATCGATAAATAAATTATTAGCTTATTAAGAGAAAGAAAAAAATTCTTTTTAGCCTCCGATGTCTCAGAGTCGCAAAAACGTGGTGGATCAGGCCTTCAAAAAACTTGATAAAACTGGCGATGGAATAATCACGGTCGATGATTTGAAAGGAGTTTACAATGTTAAATGTCATCCCCGTTACATCAGCGGTGAAGAGAGCGAAGAAAGTATTCTGAACAAGTTCCTGGGGAATTTCGAGCAGAATAATACCAGAGATGGCATTGTGAGTATCTTCTTATCTTTATCAGAAAATTTTTAGATAATAATTGATAATATGATAAATAAACAGTGTGTTTTTATGCGCATTACGAGTATTTACGAATTATTAAGCATTTTTGTACGTTTAAATTTCGCACAAATGCAATATAAAAATCTGCAATGTAGTAGCAAAGACGAAAAAAAAGAGATTGCCTTACTAGAGTAATTCAGTCAGTCGATCTAGAAAATGATAAATATTGCTTTGATCGAATTACAGTATTCACAATTCTTATTACAGGTTACCGAAGAAGAGTTTATGAACTATTATAGCGCCATTAGTGCAAGTATCGACCACGATGCTTATTTTGATTTAATGATGAGAAATGCATATAAACTTTGAACTCTCACACGGTCTTGTAACAAGCAGTTCCTCCAGTTCAATTTCCAGGTTTTAAACTTATGGCTTTCGATATCGACCTCTGAAGTGTTCATGCAACTGGTAGTAGCCAATAAAACATTCATACACGCAAACCCTAGACAGTTTACGGAATACAGCAATCTGGCTTATGTAATAATTGATGCCTATTAACTTCGCTTACTGGTCGATTTTCGTTGAATGAAATTAATCGATGACAAAGATGGTCCACGAAGAGACCAGAAAAATAATATTTATTTCACGACGAAAATATATCCTCTCTTCTTCTCTCATATCTGTTACATCTAAGAATATTTCTCGTAATTCTTGACTCTTGTACATAAATTTAATCAACGTTAATTAGTGTTCATAATAGAGGAGGTATTTCGCATACACGCCGTAAATACATGATTATCTTTCTCGATTAAAATGTTTGATCGAGTTTGAGAATCACTGCGTCAGTTTGAATATTTATACGTATACACGACCATCTATGAAATGTAGCTTGTACATAACACAGAAGCTTGGTTACAGGGTCCAATACAGTGAAACAAGCACGTATACTCATACTGTAAAATTATGTATGTTATTTCATGTGTCTTTTAAATACAATTTCACCTTTCAAAAATCCTAAAATCCAATTTCATGCAATACAATTTTTAATCATCAATGGTTTTTTTTCAATTCCAATTCGAAATATATTTTAAAGTACAAGGCGATATAACAAAAACTGAATATTTAATATTTAGTTAAGAATCCTTATAAGAATATCTGAGTTACACAACGTGATTTTCCGGTTTCTTGCATTTAATCCAGTGCCTTTTGAAATACTTCAATTAGAATGATTCTTTCTTCTCGCAGAAATATTTTCCATTTTAATATTGATAGATTAGTTTTTGATCATGATGTTTTATTTCATCTTTTTATCATAAATAAATTACTGATTGTTATTGCGATAATTGTAATGTTAATTTAATAAAGTTACAATAATTTTCATAAAATATAAAATATATATTGCTAAGATTATGTTAAATTGTAAAATTATAATTAAGAAAAAAAAATTCTTGCATCGGCCGGGAATCGAACCCGGGCCGCCCGCGTGGCAGGCGAGCATTCTACCACTGAACCACCGATGCTACATAAAGTACTATCAAATATTATCTATTTATATCTTTACTAAATAAATTTCAATACATGCTAATTTATTTTTTGTTTTAGAATACTTTTGATCAATATTAGTATTTCAATTAAGTTACATGATACTACTCCAAAATTATTGAAATATTTCATCCATTCACAAATTTGTTAGGTCTTCTATGCGATATGGCATCCTCAAATACTGTCGCTTTATGTTTTTTGAACTCAGTAACGAAAACCAGACAATTCTTCCGCAAATTTAACTCAACTTAACGTTTTCTTACAAATGCAATTATGTGCACCACAATGTATAATAATACAGTGTAGTTTAATTAATTTTTTTGTAAGTAGGAAGATCAGACAATAGTTATATGTAAATAAAATCGTGGTCTTGAAAATGTATCCGAAACCAGTGATGCGTATATTATTTAAAATTATTAGAAATAGTAATAAAATATAATATATTACAAAAATTGTAATTAAAATTAATCAGAGAAAAAAAAATTGCATCGGCCGGGAATCGAACCCGGGCCGCCCGCGTGGCAGGCGAGCATTCTACCACTGAACCACCGATGCTCTATGATACGATGATGAAATGTTTACAGATATTAGTGTAATATGACCTATTTTTAATTCATAATACAATTTAATATAAATATTCTCGCCTAGACCTTCACAGAGTGCGGACGTACCCTGCGATACCTGAGAGTTCGAGACAAGTATACCTTTGGTAAGTGAATAGCGTAGTGCGTACAAATGCAAAAAAGCATTAATAAAAAATAGAAAGAGGAAAAAAAATAGAAAACAGTGCAAACAAGTTCACCGCAGTGCAAAAAACAAAGAAGAAAAAAAAAGAGAAAATCCAGAACGGAAATCTACAAGGTGAAGTCCCTCGGAGACATCCCTGAAGAACAAAGAACAAAAAGAAATGACATCAACAAAAACAAATCAATAGGTACAAGTAGCAATCTCAAATTACGCTAAATCGTATGATACAGAACTAGAAAAAAGCCCTACTGATATATATATATATATATATATATATATAGTACAAATCTCACCAGACAGTAACACAAATAACTTAAAACAAATAAAAACAATACTACACACCTATATAAAATGGGAAAAAATAGCAAAAAAAGATCGTATACAATGCATGAGGTGTCAACGAATTGGACACATAGCCGCAAACTACAACTTAGAGTATCGTTGCGTAAAATGCAATATCCCCCACAACCCAGGAGAATGCCCGCGCAACAGGGAACTCCAACCGGACACACAACCATACTGCACCAATTGCAAAAGCTTCGGACACCCTGCCTCATACAGAGGATGCCCGAAACTTAACGAACTCAAATTAAAAATAGAAGAAAAGAAAGCAGCCCTAAGAGCGCAAAAAGAGAAAAAACACGAAATAAAAAATAATTTTATAAAACAATGAATTTCATTCAGCGAAATAATAACAGGAAACAGAACAACAAACGAAGGAAAACACGAAGAAACAGTTACACACACCATACCAGAACAAAACCAGAACACACTAATAGAACAAATAAGAACAATCATAGAAACAACAGTACAAAACCAAATGGCACGACTTCTAGAACAAGTAGAAGTCAACTCCAACAAAGTCACCGTCATAGCAGAATCACTAGACATCCAGTTTTAAATGAACAGAAACCCCAACTCATCACAGACAAAAAACATCACACATTCAACATAACGAAAATCTCCCAATCATCTACCACTACAACAGAAAAATCAACAATAAAACTATACCATACATCGGTAATTTATCATCCTGCGACCCCGAAATACGATACAAACACAAACGGAGCACGACGTGAAAATAAAATACAACAATAAAAAATATTGGTGGCTATAATAAAAAAAAAAAAAGAAAGAAACAATACTTTCCCGACCTGGGACCGTACCGAGGATAACAAAAAGAAAAAAATACAACGTGAGATATGCACCCCGGGGCACTACAGTTAGCCCCATAAAGCAATTTTTGTTAAGGCCTCATGGGACTGACCGGGCCCAAAAGTGCAATGGTACAGTAAATCGCAATATATAAGAATAGAGTTCCCATCCCCCCCCCCCATCCTCCTACTTTACCCTTGAAATATTGTACAATTACAATATTGTACAATTACCTTATTACATAATAAAAATAAAAAAAAAATCCATAGATATAGTATAAATTTAGTTTATCTAGAATTAAGGATCATGTAGCAATAAGTGCAGAAATATAACCTTCAACTTAAGACTGTGCGTGCTCCAGGGATGGAGCCTTTAGTCTAAGAAGAAAATAGTAATAATTTATAATCTTTTGTACGTTATGATTATTGTCATTCACTGGCACGAATAAAACGTTCAAAAAAAAAAAAAAAAAAAAATAGCATCATACACGAAAATCTTTTGGAATGCTTCACTTTACGACGTAACCATAGAATTAGGACTGTCGTCATTTTCTATCTCTCAATTTTCACCAGAAGGCATGGTATTCAATAAAGGGCATATTGTTGGATCTTTTCGCGCAAACTAACGTCCAAATTTTTGCATACTACAATGAAATTATAACGCTTCCGCCGGACCATCGGACCGAAATATTTATGAAAAATCACGTTTCCACATTCGGCAGATGTAAGGGAATATCAGAAACATATAGACAATTATACAATACGCGAAAGATACTATTGGCTATCACTGAATGTTCGAAATTTGAATGCATGTTCTAGCTGCCAATTGCAAAAACTCATCCGCGTAAAAACATGACAGCCTATGACTCTGACAGACACTCCCAGTCAAGCTTTCAATAAAATTTTCTTGGACATAGTTGAACCACTACCAGCAACTCTTTCCGGAAATTCCTACATACTCCAAGATCTTTTAACTAAATATTCTTTTGTCACTCCTCTTCAAAATCCGTCAATCTATGAAACAGCAGACACATTAGTTAATTCATTTATCTGTAAATTCGACGTTTCGAAAGCAATCCTCACAGATCAAAAAACAAACTTTATGAGTACACACTTTCGTTCAATGGCAACGTTTCAAAATTTCTTAATATAAAGTTACCGCATTCCATCCGTAAAGTAACGATTCCATAAAGCGATTACATAACGTTCTTAAAGAATATCTAAAGCACTATATCACTGTGAGCGAGTATTAACAATGCCGCTCGTTCTTTGGTGTGAGATGACTCCCTCGCCTATTTTGTAGAAAAAACCAGGCGAAGTGATTTTCAGGACCATGGGCTGATTCAGATGTTTATAAACCAAGCTAGGGTATAAGAGTTGGACCGAGGAGAGTACACGAACTTGAGAATGAAAGTAGATGTTGGTTTTCTGTAAGACGTGGCAGAGAGCGCACGTCCGAGCCAGTCGTTAAGTTTAAATAGATGATTAATTATTAATAGGAAATACATTGTGTCAAATTATTTCCTACATTACCCATAATAATGAGACGAATAGTTGAAGTTATAACACGAGTATACATGAGAGAACAAAGTTCACACCGCACGAATTGATATTCGGAAAACTTGCCCGTGTCCGCTCTGCACACTTCCTTCGAAGAAACGAGAAAAGATACGTACGATGCCTATCTTCGGGATTTACAGACCAAAATAATCAAATCTATCGAACGAGCACGTGATAAACTAAATGAAGCAAAAATCCGATCAAAATCTTATTACGATAGAAAGACTAACGCAGAGCGAATTCTCCCGGGTGACATTTACCTCTTTAAAGAACCTTGGAAAGGCAAATTCGACTCCGAATACATTGGTCCCTTTCACGTTTTAGAAATCTTAGATAATTACAACGTAAAAATAATGTTTTGGCGAAGATCTAAAATTATTCATAGTAATAAGTTAAAACTTGCAAAAACTCGAGTTGCAACGCCAGCATTACCGGCGCATCATTCGTCCTTTCTTCTTACCAAATCTAGAGACAAAAAAAGTCTACATCCAGAAGAACATACCGAGCGTTTACAACATCATATATACAGCTCTCGCTATCCTAACTGAAACACACAGTGACAAACGCGAACGTCTAGTGACATGCAACTGTCTGTGAGATTCCAAGAAAATCCAACTGACACACCAAGCACTTCCCATAACAAACAATTGGTGTACGCGAGCAAGAATATAGAACTTATGGATTCTGAGCGACGATTTTTCACCTTCGATGAAAAATCGTATTCGCGGCAAGGAAGGTGTGATGTCGGACGACCGACGTTTGTTTAGTCCCTAGGATTATTTGACATGTTTGATATGGAGTGTTCTGTACCGGGTATGAGTGAAAAGAGAATGAATATACGTGAGAGTATATTAATTATGAAGTGTGGAATACCCGATCTGTCTTTGTTTTGGAATCGGCTACAATCTGTTTTTTATTTGAATAATTTTTTACTTTAGTTATCTGAGTCAAATGAAATAATAAATAAAGTTTGATATAAGAGGTTATTCAACTAATTAAAATAATTATTAAATTCATATATGATAATTTTTAGAGTTTAACGGTTAAAATTTGGCTGCATTTGCTCTTAAAATTATTCTTGCTTCGAATAATTCATCAGAAAGACTTCTATATTATGATAAATCTACCACTGTAGCAAATAAAAACAATCTCTCTCCAGGAGAGATGATGGAAGTCTAACGTTATATTTAAAAAAAACTTTTTTAATATTGGTGTAATTGTGTAACATTTGCTCTTCTTTACGACCATCATTAAAGTACTTTAGTACTTATTAAATTGATTTGATAATGCCTAGTTCAAACACATCAATAGTTGTACATCGCAGTTAAATGTAGACAATATGAAATTTGAACTTGAAATCTATCAATTTGAAAATGACGATTTTTCAAATTGATAGATTTTATCTAATTTTCATGAATGAAATTCACTATTGTGAGCGAATGTTAGCCACGCCGCCCGTTCCTAGGCGTGGGAAGACTTCCTTGCCTATTCGGTAGAAGAGGCCACTCAAGGTTAAGGACCATGTGCCAAGGTTTATGACGGATGCCCGTAAAACAGAGCGAGGGATATATACCCGAAGAAATGCACGAAGGGCCAGTTCGTTAGCAGAACGTCACCAAAGTCTAACGTCGGAGTCAGTCTAGCGCGAAAATATACACTTTGTCATCAACGAGAATTGCCTTGTAAAATTATTGCCTACACTATTAAATGTCGAATTTCATGTTATATGTTATTGTCTATGATCTAATATATTCTTAGCACATAGTATTAGTTGATAACTTCACGTTGTGTTCAAGTCATAAACATAAAAAGTGAAAGATGGATTCCAAACAAATTCGATTAATTTACTTGTACGAATTTAAATTGGAAAAAACATAGTACTATGGAAGCAGTGCAAAATATTAACAAAGCTTTCAGTACAGATACAACTAATGAACGCACAACACAGCGATGGTTTCAAAAATTTCAAACAGGAGATTATAACTATTCGGGAAAGTTCCCATGCGACAATGCTCACAGTCTAGTCGCAAGGGCGCGAGGAAAAGTTTACGGGCTTCAAGTGGCCGGAGCCTCCAATAGGCACAAACTCTTAACTCCCCAGACTTAGCACCAACCGATTTTCATTTATTTAGACATTTACAACTCCTTTTAAGAGATAAAATAAATTTTAAGAGATAAAATAATAAGATGAATGTTAAAAACGCATTCGATGAATTTCTTGTCTCAAGAAATACAAATTTCTTTGAAAAAGGAATAAAATCGCTTATAACTCGTTGGCAAAAGTAAAATCCGATGGAACTTATTTTGATTAATAAAGTTACCTTTTACAATAATTTAAATATTTATTTCCAAATTCGCCATTTCATGTGCAGCAACCTAATACTTGTGAGTATGTCTGTGCATCGAAGTCCGTTCTTATATACGGCCGACTCTTTTTGTTTCCTTTCCAATCACGAAGATAAGTCTTTTCCGGCAAAACTGCACGATTGGACAAGTTCAATTCCATAAAATAATTTTCGCAATTACGCAAACAATACCCAGAAATCCTTAATATTACGTTTATCGTAAAACAATTAGTTTTTATATAAAAACAATTGATAGCTTTTTAAGCCTTTCAAAAACTTCTCCAGTTTCACTGATATAATTTCAATCATTATACAATAAATATTTATAATGATATTAGCGAACTAATTATACTGACTAATTGAACAAATAAATAATTTGAACTATAGTAATAATGAATAATTGAACTATTTGAACAACAAAATTCTATATTCTAAATCAACTTATAACTTTTTTGTGTCAATTGATAACAAAATTGATAGTACTACTAATATTAATAACAAAATTTATAATTGATCAACATGAATATAAAAATTCATATAGTCACGACCAACAAGACAAATTATGAAAATCGTACAGTCATAAAATATTGTATTATTAAAATTGGTAACAAGTCATTTCGAATGTATAACATATTAAAATAAATTAATTTCAAAGTACACAATTATAGAGAATGTTCTATTCATTTTTAATTATATTATTACATATTTTTTGTTTAATTTTTCTTAACATATATAATTTATAAATATATCATGAATATATCCATTGTACACCAAAAAAATAAAATTTTCATGTATAATTTTTTAGTATACAATGGATATATTCATGATATACAGTGGTGTGAATAATTATAAACTCAAGTACTTTTTCTGGTTTCCTTCCTCAATGCTTCCAAGAATCATCAGGTTCTGTTCGCTTATGTTTATTATTCAATAGTAAGAACTTATGCGTAGAAGGAAATTCCTTTTTACATTATTCAATATGAGATATCTGTTCAACGTCAGAGAAATCGGCGAATATAACTGTGAATATTTATAAACTCAATTGCTGTTTGTACTTCTGGGAGCGTTTGTGTAGTTGTATCATGCTCATATAGCATTATAATAAGTGTCTAAAAGTGTTTCTCTGTCAGTTTTGTTCAAAATTTTCTGCTTCTGCACCATGCCACGTGATTCTCAGCTGAGCGAAGTAGATAAACAGAAAATAATTGATCTAAAGAACTGTGAAAAAAGCCAGCGACAAATTGCATTAAAGAAGCATCATATGGAAGCTAGATTGCATTTGCAAAAAAATACATCCACAAGGGTAAACACGTTATACTTAGCAATGAGAAAAAGTTCAATTTAGATGGGCCAGATGGTTTCAGCTATTATTGACAAGATCTGCGGAAAGAAAGGAGAATCATATCGCAAAAAGTTCAAGGAGGCGGCTCTGTTATGAACTGGGCAGCGTTTAAAAAGAATCTGTAGCGGCTAGCAGATGTCGGAGAAAAGACGTTTCCTCAGTCAGAAAAGTTAGAAGAATTTACGACTCACGTGGAGCCGGCGCTATTGAATTGAAAAGGCCAAGTTAGTTTTACAGTGCGTAAGACCGGACGTCCGCACTTATAGTTTTAGAAATACAGCCTCAATAGCATTTCTGCGAAGCGTCGTAAACTCTTGGATTCCTAAGGGCCACCCAGATCAACATCTGGAAAACACTTAGAAAAAGTGAGTGAGGCCCAGAGGAAACCCTGCTACACCGCCACAATTCGGAAATTGGTCCCGGCGAAATTGCAGCCCCACTCCTAGAGAAAATGCGTCACGAACGTAAGGAGTAGGTGGCGCAATTTCGTGACAACCTAATTGGTCAAAACTCAAAAACGGTTTAGCCAATTAGGGATGTCCGAAACGGGGACCGAGTTTTCCTCGGAGCGAAAAAGCTTCGGAAAAAAGAGAGAGAAAGGAATTCGGGCCGTCAGAGAGTACGAAGAAACTCCGCGATACGCCGCGAATCAAAAGTATTCAACGTGCTTACGATCTCTACACCTTCCTATGCAACATAGTAAATAAAAGTGTTAACAGATAACTCGGGCCTAACAATCATTTCACTTAGCACAAACATACAAACATCCCCAAAAATCAAAAAAGTGAAATTGTTTTTGTAAAAGGTAAAATGAACGCTTCTAGGTATGAACAATAAATGCTGCCGTTTATAATATTAACAGAAGACAATAAAATAATATTCCAGCAGGATAACTCCTCTATTCATACTGCTTCTTCCAGTAAAAAGTGGTTTCAAGACTTTGGAATCAAATTATTACCTTTGCCAATGTTAAATCCTAACAACCCCACTGAAAATCTCTGAGGTATCCTAGCAAAGAAAGTTTACGACCAGGAAAAGCAGCCAATAAATAATATTCCAGAACTCAAAGAATAGAATCAGCATGGGCAAAGATTCCTAAAAGCACATTAAATATGCTAATTAATAGTGTACCTGATTACTACATGTTATAAGAAATAGAGGAAAATCGACGAAACATTGACTGGAAAAGTATGGAAATCAATACTGAGTTTATACTTATTCACAACTTAAAAAGCTCATTTTAAAACAACTTTTATTTTTTTCAGACTTCTGAAGCAGAAGTTTGTATTATATGCTTTTTCTTGTTTTGTTTTGGACTATAATATAGAAAAATATATAGATATTTTGTTGTAATATAGAATACAGATACTTTGTTGAGTTTCTATTTCAATATCAATAAAAACAAGAAAATTACTTTGAGTTTATAATTATTCACACCACTGTATTTATAAATTATATAAACAATATATTTTTGAGATATGCAATTATTTTATCACAAAATATAAAACATACATTTATGAAATATTTATTTCTGAATTATTTTTCATTGAAATATTATGTTATTTGTTTTACTTACCTGCCATCAAGTGGTTGAATAAAATTTAATGCAGTCATTTATAAGTTCATTCTATTGTAGTGCACTGAAAATTATATTTACTGAAAAATATAAAATAAATGTAACTAATTGTAAGTCCACTTATAAGTTTATAAAATTTAAATAAGTAAGTGCACTTGGAACATAATTAAAAGTAAGTGTACCAACATAATTAAAACAGGATATTCCACGGTTGCAAGAAATATATAAAAACAATTTATTATTATTCTTTTATATAATTGAAGTGATTATCATGAAATTGATATTTTCTATATCTATCATCATTATTAACATAATTCTGACATACTTCATTGCAGAAATCAGTAACTAATAACTTATATATTAAATATATCAAGATAATTTATATTATTCATATACAAAAATATTAAATAATGATATACATTATTTGAGTTTAATGTAACATCAAATTATTGAAACATATCATATTACATGTGAATATTTTATCATTTAATAACATATTCTCATATGTTACATATAAGAACTTTAATAAGAACATAGAATTTCATAGAGTTACAAAAAAAAAAGAAAAAATAACAATTATAATATATTAGATCAAATATATTTTTAGATATTAATTCATCACCGTTCAATCCAAAACGTTTTTAGAACACTAAATACTTTTAAGAATTCATTTTTTGAAATACTTATATTACCAAAAATTAATCATTACGGAATAAAAATCTCTTGCTAAACAAATTATTAAATTTTTTATAAATTTAACACTATGTCATAGATTTAAATAGTGAAAAAATTATAACGAAAAATTATAACTTAAATTTATAAAGCTTGTTATATATATTAATTTGTTATATATGTAATAATTTATTTAAATCTTTTCAAATTTCTAATCACAAAGATATAGAATCACATTCCCATTATTACTTGGTCCAGTTCTCATCGATTTTCATTGTTATATCACAAAATACAATATCTAATAACAGAAATACAATATCTTCTACAATTTCTTTCAATTGTATAAATCACAGAAATTAATCTTAATGATTGTTTAAAAAAAGTACAATACTTAGCAACATATCATATAACGTAATACCATAATATTTCAAGCTTAAAAACTATGTAAAATAAAATACAGTAAAAATAAGATAAAATAAATATGTAAAAGTTATTAATTATTTACAATATCAGAAAGATATAATGTTGCATTAATAAATACAAAACAAAGAAAATTAATTTTATTATTTATTTTATATTATTTAAATTAGAAAGAAAATTTTAAATTTTGTTAAAATAAATAAAGTAAATAGATATTACATACTTTTTATATATTTATATACTCCGCTGATAGATGCTCGGTATTTGATGAAATTCTTGACAATTATATTTAATATGTTACTAAAAGACCAACTGATAATTACACTAATAATAATCACGGGAACGTAGACGAACTTTTCCTACAACATTCAACAAGTTACTGTTGAGAACAAAGTAAAGATGTTTTAGCATAGATATAAGAACGCGTGCCTGTGAACAAAATATTTACGGGCAGCAAGGACAACTGTCTAGTGTACGCTCAGGAGCGTACGCTAGGTCTTATTAACATAGGAATTAATAAGAGTTCAATAATTTTAGTACTTATCAATGTGATTAAATTAATTTAGTCAACAGAAAAATTATGATTAAGTCACAATATATATCAATAATTTGTTTCCATTCTCAACTTTTAAAAATCTTAATTTATTTGTTTAACATTTTATATTGCAATCTACATATTTTGAATTTTGATTTTAGTGTATTATATACACTAGAATCAATACAATATATATAGTGTATTAAATATACATATAAATTTTAAAATTTCGCGAAAATTATTACAATAAAATTTGTTTATTTTTTAGAGAATAAATAAATTAATTTTTACTATAAGACATTCTTATAAATGACAATACTAGAAGAATTAAGCTTTATTTAGCAATATATGCCAAGGACAGATTTATCTTGATACAACAAGGAAATAAAATGTTATTAAAAAAATTAATAAACGATTAAAAAAGTTGCAAAAAATACGTTTGTTAGTATATAAAGAGTATAAAGAGGATTAAAAAGCTTAATTTGATTAAATTTTCTTTAAATTGTTAATAATAAGAAATTAATATAGAACTATGGATGAAAAACGATTGAATTTTTCAACTGAAATTAATTAGATTGTTATTTTAACAACACCATTTACACAAAAAATAAAAATCAAAAAGAAAAATATATTGTAAAGGAAAGTCTATTTATATTTTTATAAGTAGTAACTTTTGTTTATTATATTGTTTATTATATTTGTTACACTACATGTTACACACACACGCGCACGCACACACACATATATATTACGTGTAATATGAATATATTACGTGCTGAAAACCCAAACTTTACTTAAACCTAACTATTTACTTAGTAACTTTATGAAATTTAATGGATTAGATTGGAGTTAGGTTATTTATTCCGGCCGCCGTGAGGCGGCCAGCTACTCAAAGTTGTTAAGTACACCCGTTATATGTGTCCATTGTCGGACACCTCGATATATCTATAGAAACCATAAACAGTCGGTGACTCATGCTTACACACACACTGCCACAAACACGTAACTATAGGCAATATTCATTGTAGTAGTAACAATAGTCTTTTACAAAAATTTCGGAAATCAAGTCCGAGCGGCGGTTAATATGTATAAAAAAAATTGGTCAGAATTTTCATCCTGATAACATATTTAAATTTCATCAAAATTGATTATAATTGATAATAATTGAAATATATTCATCAAAATTCTATTTCCTCTAAAATAAAACTTTAAATGAAAAAATTCAACATTTTTACTTATATTTATATGTAGCATAATCTCCTTTCACGTTTAGAATTAGCTAAATTCAAATACAAACTCGGTTTTCTCAAAAAAGATGCGATTAATTATATCATTTATATTTTCACGCTTATTTGATAGTGTTGAGAATCTGTACTTTCCAACAATTTTTTACAATTTAAAAAAAAATTTAAAAATAACAAATAAGAACTTCAACATTTAAATCGTATGTAGGCAAATCATCAATATGTATGAAAATCTTCGAAAATTACATAAAATACAGATACAATGTGTTTGTATTACAGTAGACGGATGATCATCGAAAAATAAAAAATTTCTAAATATAACTAATTAATAAATAAATGTGAAAACATTCGAACGAAAATCTGTTTTAGCATATCGTTGTTTTTCGGGTACGTATGTATGTACATATATGTATGATCAAGTTGCTTTTTAAAGAAATCCATTCAAGCTATGGCTTACACCAACAGACAAAATTTATAGAATTATCACAGATAACGAATTAAATTTTGCAAAAACGTTCAAACAATTTGATCTGCAGCTGCTTACAAATAATGAATGATGGAGTCAGATTGATAACAACTATTTAGTTTTAAAATCTCTTATAAAAAGTAATACTGAATGATTTTTCTTTATTCATTTTCGTTGCTACTCATATACATATGTTAAATTTTATAGCAATTGAAGATATAACAAAATGTTTAGAGAAATTACACCACTTAAAAGAAATTCATGTTGAAATCCGAAAAATATTATATATTATGAAAAATAGTCTCGTATCCCATGCAGAAAAAATGTTTCAGAGTCTTGATTGTTTGCTAATTAAACCGGGAATTACCAGATGAAGAATTCTACGTTTGATGCTTTACGCAAAATCTTGTCGATTAAAGAAAAGCTGTATGAGTCACATAGAAAATTAAAATTACATACAAAATTCACTGAAAGAAATTTCTCATATTTGGAACAATATATTTTGAGTATGTCTATCAAGATGGCTAAATGTAAAAAATAAAACCGAGGAATATCAATTTATTGAATCAGTCACTCAGACAATTATTGCAAAAGATATTTCTGAACAAGAAATGGAGTTAGATGATAGTTTTAATTTTGGGTCTGATAAAGAAGATGAATATACAATAGTAAAATGGTTCATTATCAGGTAGAACTTAAAATTTCACAGAATATCAACGATAAACCGAAAGATTTAAACAAAAGTTTATCAGTTAATACATCGAAATATTTTATGATATAAAATATAAATCAGAATTAATCATATACATGTTCATACTTGAGTGTTAAACATCAAAACATAAAATATCATATTGTGAAAAATTTAGATATAAAGAATAACATGAAAGGACAGGCAATAAATACAATACTAAACCAATCTATAATTTAACTATATATACAGGCAATAAATTAATACCAAACCAATCTATAATTTAACTACATATACAAAAAAAAGATTAAGTTCTATATGTATACAGTAGTTAAATGAATACATAAAAAAAAATCGTACCTAAATTCAAATAAAAATATGCTAAGGACTAAACTACCTTAAATGCAATATATGACGATATAGTTGAAATATAAAACCTAAACCTTAATAACTTCTTTTAAATATGATTTCGTAAAATACAAACGATAAAGCGTGAATCTTAAAGCAGATAAAAATACAAATTTATTGTTTATAAACTAACTCAAACTAACTCAAACTAACTAAAATTGATCCATAACATTATAAACAAAAAACAGATAAATACACATGACAATAAGGCTATCTTAATGAACTTAAAACTCTAACTTCAATAAACCTGGCATTTTAACAATATCGTACACTTACTCGCAAACTGAAGTCGCAAATTTGAAGAATTATAAGACTAAAATCCGAACGTAAATCCGAACAAATATAAGACTAAATTTCTGATACAAGCATGTAGAGTTGCAAACCAAAAAGTTGCAAAACTAATAAATCTAAAAATCGAAAGACCAAACGTAAAATCAACATAAATCCAAAGGATCCAAAGATTTGACTTACATATATTTCATATATATATTCACACTAAAACTTACGTTTTATACTTTTAAGAAATAATAATTTTTGACTCATAAACTAAACTTTGACGCATAAACTAAACAATTTCAATCTATCCTGGAATATCCAGTAGAAAAAGTCACATTTTACATCTAACGTTAACTCACAGCATTAACTTAACAAACTTTACATTTCCCACATATGTATACTTTAATTACATCACATTCCAAACCAACTTTTCAATTGCAAAATACCAAGAAAATATAGTAACTTCAATCATAAACAAAAAAATTTTCACAAAAATTGCGGAAATAATAATAAATACCGAATCTTTTATCGCAAAAACTCAGAAGCACCTTTCTCTCTTCTCATTATACTAAGAACAAAAATAAACTTTTCTGGTTACATGCGAAAATTGTACAATGAATGATAATGGAACATTAAATCTGAAATCCAGCATCATAAGTGTATCTTTTTCTCTCATACACTTCTGATTTGATCAAAAATGCACTTGAACTTTTTTGGCTTTCTGCAAAATCATAAGTTCTCTATAGAACAGTATAAACTTTAAATAAATCTATTCCTGATTACCTAAAAAAAAAATATTTCTTCAATTTCAACCTGTCAAATTTTACAAAAACACGTCATAGAACAAAAAAAAAAATCCTCTTAGTATAATTCATATTTTAAAATAATATCCGATATCTACAATCACACAATTTAGTGATAATTAATAGTCTAATTGATAGTCAAAATTTATTAATAGTCAAATAAATGACATTGATTGCTCAATCAAATCAAACTAATTAATAATCAAATTAATTACATTGATTGCTCAATATAATATACAGCTACAAATATACATGGTCTCACACAACTCATAATCAAACCAATTAGGAGGCAATTCTAATGTAAAAACCGAAAAGCGATTGCCTAAGATATGAGATGATTGTGGTTCAAAACTTATGAGAAAAGGAGCAGTTTTTCGATGTTTGATGTTCGTAAATCGAGTTACAAAAAAATAAAGAGTTCTGACCTGTCCGTGTCACCAATGAATCTACTTATATAGCTACTTTCTGATAGCTATTATACTTATTAGGATATAAATGGATAAAAACAAATCCGTGTCAAGATTGAAGCTGTTTGTAGCTGACGTGCTAACGCAAATCGTTTTGCAACAACCCTTTGCGAAGTAAATATCCTATTCGACGAAAGTTCTTTCTTTCCTATTTGTATTTAAGTATTTGTAAATAATTCTATTTTAAGTATTTTTAAATAATTCTATTTTATTCCTGATCGAGCTTGCAGCACAATAACATCTTAATCCAAAAAATTACTAGTTCTGCCGTGAGGGAGAAATTTCAGAGACTTCATTTTGAGTATTAATTCTGAAGGGCTTGTGTAAGAGCTATGGTATATGTATATACATATGTACACTATTTACAATTGGTGCGAGGATGGTGGAAAGAGATGAAAGGATTCGATCTAGGTGATGGGTAATAAGGTGAGGAAAGGTTATGCGTTTCGTCTCAGAGTCGCTGCCTAGACTCATCAGTGGGGCTGATGGCAGCGACCTCTTACCCTAGACGCTTGTTATAACTGGACGGGCACCCATCCTAGCGGTGTTCCGCACTCTGCGCATATTGATCTGTTATGTGAGCGAATGTCAGTCACGCCGCCCGTAGGCGTGGGAAGACTTCCTCGTCTACTCGGTAGAAGAGGCCACTCAAGGTTGAGGACCTGGTGACGGTCCCAAAGTTTATGACGGATGCCCGTAAGGTCCCAAAGTTATGACGGATGCCGTGAGGTCCCAAGGTTTATGACGGATGGCCGTAAACCAGAACTAGGGTACCCGGACGAAGGTCAGGACGAAGGATATATATATATCCGAAGGAGGGCACGGAGGGACAGTCCGCCAGCAGAACGTCACCTAAGTCGAACGTCGGAATCAGTCTAGCGCGAAAATATACACTTTGTCATTAAAGGCAATTCTATTGAAAAATTATTGCCTACAGTTGTTTATTTTATCTTCATTTATTTCTTGTTGAAGTTTGTTGATTTTATGCTTTATGTTCGATAATTGTGGTTTGCCCATGTGTTCATTTTGTGTATGGACTGTCTCGAAGTGTGCTCGTAGTATGTTTAGTTTGTCTTGTGTTTCTGGGATGATTAGGTTTTTGTCTTTGTCTATTTGCAATTTGTCTCGTTCTAGGTTTGCTTTTATAATTATGTCTGTATGTGTATTTGGTATTTTTAGGGTATCAATATTGTTTTGTGATCGAGTGCGGAAGATGCTGTTTATTGATGGAAAGAGGTCTTTCTGTTTCTGTAGTGTGATATTTGTGATTTTCTTTTTCCAATATTGACTTACAGAGTTTCGAAAGGCTTTTTTGATTTCATATCGGATTGTTTTTAGTGTGTATTTGAGTGTGTTTATGAGGGGATCATTGGTGGGAGTATAGTTATCTATTCTTGTTAATCTGTTTAGTCTTGTGATTAGTTGGCTTTTTTGCTCCCTTTCTTTATTTGTGGGTTGATGTATTTGTCTGTTGAGTTGTAGTTGTTGACGTGTTCTACCGCGTGGTCTATTGCGTTTGTGATGTTTGTACTAAGCTGTTCGATATATTCGTCGATTTCGTCTGTTGTTAGATTTCTGTCGTTCGGTAAATTTGTGTTGTCATTATTGTTTAGGTACGTTCTGAATTTGGGCCAGTCTGCTTTATCATAGTTATATTTTATGCTCGGGTTATTTTCGTCTATTTCGAAATGTTCGTGCGTTTTAAGAGAAATTTTTATGGCTACAGTTCTATGGTCGCTGTCGTATTTGAAGGATTTGAGTTTTTTCTGTGCTGTTAAGTCGTGGAACTGTAATCTGTTGTCTGCTACGCATATATCAAGGAATGAACCTTTTTTCGGGTATGATGGGACTTCTGTGTGTAGTAGTGTAAGTCTGTAGGTTATTTCGTTTGTATTGAGCCATTTGTACAGTGCTAACCCTCTACTATTGTCTACGGTATTGTTCCATGCACTGTGTTTCTCGTTAAGGTCGCCTGCTATGAGGAAGTAGTTGTTGTTTTTGTGTATCTCTAGGATTTTAAAAATTTTGTTCAGTTCTGCCGTAAATTCGTTTTTGCCGCTGCTATTATGAATAGGTTATTGTCATTTTGCAGTTTTAGTTTTATAATAGTTGTTTCGAATGTTGGGTTTGCTGGATAGCCTGTTTGGATCGTTTTGAATTTAATATTGT
Source organism: Frieseomelitta varia (assembly GCF_011392965.1). NCBI lineage: Eukaryota > Metazoa > Arthropoda > Insecta > Hymenoptera > Apidae > Frieseomelitta > Frieseomelitta varia. The sequence goes on from NW_025109483.1 coordinate 293,262, forward strand.
TTTTTATTAGTATACTTGTGCCCCCAACCTGTTTTGCATCTGCTCTGTCGTTTCTGATGAATGTGTAGTTTTTGAAATGTATTTTGTGTCTGTTGTTTAGTTTGGTTTCGCAAAGAAGGACCACATCTGGTTTATGTCTTTCTAGAAGTTTTATCAGAGAAGCTCGTTTTTCGTTTGAAATTAGTGAGTTTACGTTGATTTCGAGTATATATAGCTTTTGTGATGTTATCTTTTTTGTCTGTGTCGGATTGGGGTTTCTGTCCATTTAAAACTGAATATCAACTGATTTTGCTATAACTGTGATTTTGTTAGTGTTAACTTCTATTTGTTCTAGAAGTCGTGCCATCTGGTTTTGTACTGTATTTTCTATTATTGTTTTTATTTGATCTAATAGTGTGTTCTGATTTTTCTGTGTTGGAATGTTGTGTGTGTATGTTTCTTTCGGTTTTTCTTTTGCTAGTGTGTTTCTTGCTACCATATCGCTGAATGATGTTAGATACAACGTGATGTTATTGTAATGTTAGTATATCTTTAGACTTTCTTATGATTGTATGTATGCACACGAATTTTTATCAGTCATTAAAATAAATATAAATTGCAGAAAGAATGAAAATTTTCTTGAAGAATTAAATTTTCAATTCAGCATGATTAAGCAACCATATTGGGCTTTTTAATTGAAAAAAAAATTTGTAATTACATAAATTGTACTCGATGTGAAAATCGTATAGATTTAGATAAAAATTCCTCTGTAATTCGTTATCGGAACTTATTTTATCCTATACTACATAAAAAAGACGGCATGCAAAATTAAAGTTAGTCCGCACAAAAGCACGTGACAGTACGTGATTTTCACATAGCCATCTTTATTTTCAATGTACATATTGATTTATTGCTTATTTTAATGATCGAGATAGCAGAAAAAAATGAAATCTTTTGGTATTCTAGTAATATGGAAAGAATCATCGGACAATGCAACGTTCGATGATTACTACTTTTATTTAAGCAAACTTATTATATCTAACGCCAATAAGAAGTATATATGATATACTAATATTTCATATGCTAGAAAAAGAAAGAAATTGTCGAAGTCACAGAAACCAATGGAAACTACGATTGAAAGATTAAATACATTTCAAAACATCTGATGAAAGAAACATATTAAATATGTATATTTATATTTAATAAAATATGTATATTTAATAAAACAAACTGACTTAAAAGGGTTAAATTCAATAAAAAATAGCAATCAAATTTTGACCATGACCGTAACATCGCAACGTTTTTAGGAAAAAATATTACATATATTTTTGGAAAGAAGAAACAAAAGTTATAGAAGTATTTTTTAATAAACAACAAACTCTGTTATTGTCGCGATACAAACAGAATTTTATATTTAGAATTTGAACATCTGTTTGAAAAGTGGAGGTTTCTTTATAAATTCTTCAAAAAAAAAAAAAACTTAAAAGCATATAATGAAAATATATATTCTCCAATTCCTCGTACTTACAAAATAAAATTAAAACATATATTGTTCTAAAATTATTTTCAAAAAAAGTAAATTACGAAAATTGATATATTTATGAGAATTTCAAAAATATACCAATACTAATGAATGGATATTTAAAGTGGATACAAAAGGTACTTTTTCTTAGTGCTACTTCTGTGAGTGAAACAGCCAGGCGAGGACTAAGCTCTATAAAATTAAAATTTAACCTAAAGAGAAAAATTCTTTTGACAAAAGAATTTAAGAATTTAGTCGATCAGAACAAAATGTATTTATTATCTTTACATATCAAATTTGAAGTTACGAAGAATTTTGTAAAAATAATAAATAAAAATGGAACAAGATTTGAATATTTAAATAAGATATTTTCAGAATTGTTAAAAACACAAGGAAGGAATTTCAGAATCGTAAGTAAGAAAATTAATGCAAAACCTAAGCTTTGATAGAATATTAACGAATTCAGAAGAAAAAGTGTAAGTGGTATTTAAAAATACGTGCAAACATTTTTTGAGTACACAAAAATAGTAGAAAAATGTATTAAAAACATGAGGAACTGTCATATAAAACGCCACTAAAAGTATAGCTTCACACTTGGACTTTTTTCCGTAAAATTTTCGCGATAAAGTAGAACATTTCATGAAATATTATTAATAAAAATAATATTATATAAGAATAAGTAATGTTATAAATGAAAAAGCAGAAGAACAATATGGAATAACCCAAAAAATACAACGGAGAATATAACTGATAAAAAAAATGAATATAATTCATATTCAAAAAGTACAAGACGTAGAAAAAAATTAAAATCTTCTTCAAATGATACAAACACCGTGTTCATTAATTATTTAAAAAGAAAAAACAAATAATTTAACAAGAATCACCAAAAGCTAATTTTATTAAGTTTGCTTCTTGATTTACATAAACTATCAGAGAATGATATACAAAAATTTTAAATGCTCACAATGATGTTAACAGGTTTAATAACAGGCATTCTAACACTGCACACATATATCCTCTTTTTATATCCCCAAATTCAGACGTTTATATCCCCAAAATCACCATTCCTTCACCATCAACATAAAAGGATATCTCCTTTCATCCATACCTTCATTTTTACATACATTTAGCAATATAGTATATAAACATACATTAAAGAAATAGTCTTATTAATGACTTGTTATCTTTATTTATCTTAATGTTATTAAAATACTTTCTTTATATACTGTCACATGTATTTTGCTTTTGCATACTGGATTCCACTATTTCTATAAGTTTTTATATATTTCTTCTCGCATAGAATAACTAAAATTTAGCATCTTGTGCTAATTCTTTTGCAGCAACAAAAATTTTGCAATCGATATCTTTTTATACAGAAGAATATATTCAGAATTTTCTTTTTTCTTTCTTGACCTTCTTATGCTTTGAATATAATTATATAGAATTATTAACATATCCTTATTGTCACTCAAAATTAATGCAAAATTGCTACATGCTCAGTGAATCTCACGCATAATGAGCAGAACTTCCATCTCGTATTCTAGGCGTACATTGTATAACGTCCTTAATAATTCAATAATGGCTTAAGAAAAATACGTGTGTAAATAATATTTTAAATGCTCAATACAATCTCAATATTAGCTACAAAAATATAAGGTGTTCTGTAGCATATGGAAAAATGAGCATGGCTGAATTCAGCACATTAAAATAAGCAAAAATGTTCATATAAATGAACATTCTGCCTGTTTTTGTTTCAGAGTTACAGTTCGTTTTGTTCTGTAACAATCAATTCTATCCGTAAGCTAGTCCAACGGAGTTGGATATTATCTGAAGTCATTAGATTACGCAGATTTTTAAATATTAAGTATTGCATTATGAACGGAACAGAATACAAATTAGGCTCAGTGAAGGAAAATATTCAAAGCAATATTCACTATTGTGAATTAACAGTAGTAATTACCACGTATTAATACTAAAAATGAAATATTCCAATATTGAAATAGCTAACATACCATTATGTATGGATTAACAAAGTGCAATGCTGTTAAAAGCAAGACTTCTGTATGCTGATGATTTCTGAATCACTTTTGGTCGAGAGAAAAATGTTTGAAAGAATGTATGAACATCTTTAACAAACTGGTACTTTTAAGAAATGCAACAAACAATAATAATACTATTATTAGTGATAGAGATGTTAGACCGAAAAAAGTTTCGAATAATATTTTTTCTAATTCTGTAGTATAAGAGAAACAGAAAAAGTAAGCATAAGACAGCGGTAAAGAAAATTTTATATAAGCAGCAACTTCATCCTTACCACAAAGAGTGCAAAGTTTATCCGAAAGCGATTACGTATTATGATAAGTTCTGTATAGGTGGTTGAGAAAATATATCAATGAGCAGTATTTTCTACACATGGTATTGTTTACAAATAAGACTGGTTTTACGAAAAATGGCGCAATTAATTTTCGTAATACATATCACTGAGACGAGGAAAATCCTCATGATATTATTCAAATCAAACATGAGTCGGTATTATTGACCATCATTTGGATCATAAGATTATTCCTTTTATCTTCACAATTAACAGGAACTGCTTGTTCTAACTTCTCGAAAAAAGAATTAACTGCATTATTAAATAAAGTTCCACTAAGGACTGTACTTCTTTCTAGAAAAATAATTTTCTTCTTTTCACAGAATCTTTTTTTTTTTTTAGTACTTAGCCATCATTTTTTATAGGTAATTTATGTATAAAATGGCTTTCAAACAATCCTTATGTTAGATTGACAAAAAAATAAATGCACAAAACTGCAATGGAACAAACGAAATTTAAAATATATTTGTATTAAAATTTTCGTCGTTATCAAATTTTTGTTTGCATTGTGATTGCCCAATTATACTTGCAAACTAGTATAAAATTGTGTTTGTATCCTCATTTCTTATTAATCTTATTAATTTCAGTATTGTTTCTTTTAAATATATCAATAACTGTGTCGCCGTGTGATCTTGTAAATTAAAATCTGATCTGTAATTAAATAACGATCTGTAAATCTTGTAAACTGATCCGCACATGTTGCACTTACATTGCATGAATCTTTAACAAGATAACCTCTAGCATATATTGTAACAATAATATAGCTCTTTATTAGTAATATTACATTCTGGAAAGATTAATTTCTACGTACATACATTTCCAGTATCTACAATGCTTAAAATCAACTACGGAGGCAGAAATAACCAATATAAATCCTATAGATATTAAAAAGAACGTCATTAGCGCATTTAAGAAGACTGCAGAAAACAGCGAGGAAATTGAGCGTAAGATTCTGCGGGAAAACTTGCTAGAGATACAAACGACTTGTTGCCTATTCTGGTAATTTGGCTGCGAAGATAAGCACAATAGGACAATTTAAGATAAGCTGACTATTTAATGGGATGAGGATATTGAATATTTCCCAATGAAATGGATCACAATAAAAACATCTGTCAAAGATATAGGATAAAAGAACATAATATACGGAAATGACCTCTACACACACACCTCTACACACCTGCACACCTGCACACCTGCACACTGCAGGATCAGAGGATATGGCAAAGTGACACGTATATCGCGAGTTGCTACGATTCGATCAGTAATAAATTGTGACATCTGGCGTCCGACGTTAGCGCGAGATTCAGATTAAAATCGCCACCGCGTATATAAAGAAACGTCTGCCACACGCTACCACATTGTTGTAATTATTGTTTCCGCTGTTCGGCCGATGACGTTATATTCGGTGCTCTCCGAAACGGTTGGCACCTATCGCGCGATCAAATCCCAAAAGGGATAAAACAAGCCGCATCGGCCGTTATTATTGTCTATACTATCCATATTATCGGCAGAAAGCGCCATTACTGTCTCGATTATTATTGACTTATTGGATTGAGGTGAATTATCTCTTCTCGAATTATCTTCTCAACGTTTCTATCTACCTGTTTTATCAACGTATCCATTTTTCTGAGCGATTTTCTCGTTACAAACGTTTTTATTTCCTCGAGCAGTGCTTACTAATATCGTAAATGCGCCGCGACAAAATATCTCCGCGCGCGACCAACGCAATTTTAAAGGCGCTCCGATCAGCAGTGATCACTGCGGTCCTCGACCAGAATCGGACGTACAGTACGTGCCGACTGGACAAAAGGTTACATCCAAACTATACGCCTTGGCTGGACTATAGCGTTCGCTATAATCCTACTGTCGTCCAGGACGTAACAAAGTTTTAACTTTCATCTTTTATATTTCCAATAAATGTACAAGAAACAATAATAACAAAACAAAAATATATTGCATTACATTACGTTATACTAGGTAACAATAGCAAAAAAAACTGTACTATCACTACATCAATTATCATTTTTTTTTTTTGTCTACATATTAATCTTTAGAGCCCTGGAATACTTTCTGAGGAAGCGCTTAGCGATTGCGATCGCTGTGGACGGAAAACTTTTTCGCTAGTATGAACTCTGTTAATTGAATATACCGAGCGTAACTAACAATAAGTTTTTATGGTAATTCTTTTACACCAAATTAAATAATGGATAAATATTATTTTTGAACATTCATTACTTATTAAAAACAGTAAAATTTACAACATACCTTAATTTGAAAATAAGAAAACTAAACTCAATAATCATAACAAATAATAAACTTTAAACTTATATTTTAAACAACAAAATATTCATTTTTGAATCACTACGTTTATTAATAATTTATTTGGGTATGTTAAGACTCAAGTCACGACTCCTTGCGAAACAAAAAATTGATAGAAACAAACCATCATCTGTTTTGTTTATTGCCATTACTAAGGAATACATATATATTCATCTTATATCAAAATAATTATAATTACACTACGTTTGAGATCGAAAAGACTGACAAACGCATAAATATGTCATAGTCCATACTGGTTTTGCCTAACGCATTTTGCTTAACGCATATGTACATATATGCGCCCACAGTCCAAACCAATAGCTTTCACTGGACGCATATATGCGTCCATAGAGTCCAAAAGATTAAAAGAAATAGCAAAAGATCCAAAAACCAGTGCATTGAAAGTTGTTCTAATGTTACAAGAAGAACAAGACATAACAATTCATTCAAAAACTATTCGTAGAATATTGAAATCGAAGGGATAAAATTATTTTTCATGTAATTATACTTATTATTATATTTCAATATATAAACTTCAAATATGATTTCCGTTACCATTTTTCTATATTTAAAAGAAAAGATACCTCTTAATCTGATAAAACATAAATATGTATACATGTATATATACGTTTGCATAAATATATACACACATCTCTACCTCATATACTCCAACGCACGTTTTTTTCGACTTACGTCGCCTATCAAACTGGAAATGGAACATACTTCAATTTTTCTCATGTAACTAATAAAAAACGAAATATTTTAAATAACAGCTCTTAATGACTCACACTATATATTCCTAGGTAATAATAATATTAAATATAATAATATTAAATCTATTATTAAATTTAAAAAAATTAGAAAATTATTTAGGACATCGTATTAAAAGTGTTATAATACAGTCAATCTTTGTATAACACGGTACATGATTGCGATAACAGTATGACAGTAAAAAGTGCCAGATCTCCTGTAATACGATATTCGTACAACGCAATTTCCAAATAATCATTTATTAATGAACATGGACGACCTTCATATTCAGCACGAATGTTTATACAGTTATAATTAATATAATTAATATAATAGTATATACTATACACTTGCAATTACTATTAATGATATTAGTGTTGAGTACATTCAGTTAAAAGAAAAAGAATTAAACCAAGAGTGATTTCAAATAACATGTACTTCACTCATCAAATAATACTTTAATACATTAAACATATTGTGTTTCCCTCTTTTATATTATATTATTTATATGTTTTATTTATATGTTATTTATTGATTATTTATTTATTTATATGTTTTATGAAAAGATATCTGTATTTTTGTATGATTTCCTTATAATACGATTTTATATGTATAATATGATTTTGATATAATATGGAACTATTCCCCTAATTCCTATTATAAATTTTAACACAATTTTGATACAATACGGAATGAATTAATCGTGTTATATGAAGGTTTACTATACTAGGCATCAAGTTCCAACATGGTATACTATTGTTACGTATTACATGGTATGTAATACATTATTATTCACCTCTATTACTCATCTTTAAGGATATCACATGCAATAAATTGTAAATTTATTTCGCTGTATTCATTTACTAAAAAAGTATGCAAACAATTGATTATACATTTTTAAAACTCAAAAATCGTTGCTATAGATTAAAATGAGTATTGTAAAATTAATATATTATATCTACATTCATTATTAATACGTATCTGACAAATTTCATTATAGATTTCAATAACTAATGATTTACATTTAAATCAACATTTTATCATTTAATAACATATCTATTAGATCAAATCTGCAAACTTTCAAAAAATATATTACATTGTTATAAAAAAATGTAAATAAACACGAATAATACAAATGAAATAAGATAGAGAATGCATATTGCTTCATTTCGAGGGAATATAATTTCATTTACGTGCAGTATATACACCAAAATCATTACTAACTGTGAGTCTTAAAGAAATCTTAATTATTTTGAATCTATTTGAATGAAATAAATGTCCTTTAAAAAAAACATGATTTTAAAAAATCTTAAAATCATTTTTTAAAAACAATTAGATTGATTTCTCTAAACAGATGTTATAATAATGTCAAGTTAGTATTTTAATAAAATAAAATATAAGGAAAAGTTATTTCATGACAAAAGTTCGAACTATGTTTTCTTAAAGAAAAAAACAGATACTAAAAACAATATAATGGAGAACTTTAAAACATGTTTATGAAAGAAATAAATAAAATTAATCTATAAATAACCTTGAATCAAGAAGCACAACTCCTTGAAGCAAACATTATCTTGAGTATATATTTATGTGTTTTATGTATTTTACCTATGTGTTTAATAAAGAATTTGAAACAAACATTTTGAGTAAATGCATAATTAACGCAATATAAATATCAAAACTTTTATCATCATTTTATGAAAAAAAAAAATAGTACTAAATCATGATGATTTTGGGTTTAAGAGTGGAGGTAACAGGTCACGTTTGTGGGAAAAGATAAAGAATTGGCGATTGAAAAGTAAAAAGAAGGCGTGAGAGGCAAAAGTAGGGTGCAAAGGGGTAAGTAAAGGGTTGAGACAAGAGGAAAAACAGACGGGAAAAAAAAGAAGAAAAGAACGATTAAGAAAAAAGGTTAGGGTGGCGATAAGAGCAAGCAAAAACAGAGGAGTGAAGGAAAAATTTATGGTCGATAAAAAAGGAAGCAAGGCAGAGACGTCTGTCAGAATTAGGAGTGAAGGGAGCCAGGTAAAGAAGGAAATGATAAATGACAAGGAGAATACATAGGAGAATACAATGGAAAAAATACTTCAGAAATATGTAACAGAAATAGAGAAGTTGAGAGTAGAGATAAAGGAGGAGAGAGAGCCATGGAAGGAAGAAAGACAAAAAAAGAAAGAAGAACGAGAAAAGAAGAGAAAACAAAAAGAATAAGAACCTTAGAGGAAAGAGGAAAGGAAGGAAAGAGAAAATAGAAAAAGAAATATAACGATAAGGAGAACGAAATGAAGGGGCGAAGAAACAACGAAGGAGGTAAATGATTTTTTAAAGGAAAATTTAAAGGCGGACGTAGGAATAAAAACAGCATAGAAGATAAGAGAAGGGGAGAAATAGTGGTGGCAAAGACTGACTAGAAAGAGAAAAAAGAGGTAATGACAAAAAAGAGGAATCTAAAAGCTGGAGTTTACATAGAGAAAGGTCTGACGAGGAAGGAAAGGAGAAATACAAAGTAGACTAAGACAGATTATAAGAGAAAAAAGAAAAGAAGGGAAAAAGGCGATAGTTAAGTATATGAAAATATGTGTGAACAAAAATCGTATAAATGGAACGAGTGGAAGGAATGCCTGGTAGGAGAAGAAAAGGCAGCGGAGGACTGAGATCAGGAATGTGAAAGGATTGAGTAAAAAAGAGAAAAACTTCTGGGAGTTCATTGAAAAATTCGATTATGTAGGATTTTTCGAAACATGGGTGGAAGAAATATCATGGGAAAAACTGAAGAAAAGGTTGCCGGAAAGTTACACATGGGAATGCCAATACACATAAAGAGAAAACATAAAAGGAAGAGCTAGTGGAGGGATTATAATCAGAATGAGAGAGGAAATAGAGGAAGAAAAGCAAGAAGTGAAACGCGGAGAGATGAGAAAGAGGATAAATTGGGAACAGATACGTGGGTTATATGGATAGTTTATTGCGCGGAAAGAGTAAAGGAAATGATAGAACAAATAAAATTGGAACAGGAGGAAAAGAATTAAAATGCTGATAGGAGAGGACTTTAACGCGAGGACAGGAGAGAAGGGAGGAACATACAACGGAGAAGAGGAAGGAAAGGTATTCAGAGATAAGAGGAGCAATAAAGAGGGGCAGCAACTGCTGAAAGCAGTAGAAAATAACGGGTGGTATATACTTAACGGAAATGTTAAGAGTGATGAAAAAGGCGAATACGCGTTCATAGACAGTACGGGGCACACGGTAATTGACTACTTAATAGTAAATACGGAGGGAATAGATAAAATAGAAGAGTTTAGAGTTTTGGATAGAATAGAGTCAGATCATATGCCGTTACATAATAACCATGATAGGATACATGACAAAAAAGCAGAAAGAGAAGGAGGTGAAGGAGATAAAAGAAATAATAAAATGAAATGAAGACAGTATAAGAAAATATGAGGTGATAACCAGCAAGAAGGTATACAAAGAAGATTCTTTAGAAGGAAGATGGAGAGAAATGAAAGAGAAGAAGGAATAACAAAAGAGAGATGGAGGAGAAGCAGGAGTACAAGATATAAGAGCTGGTGGGATAGCGAATGTAGCAAGAAGAAGAGGAGTTTAGAAAAGCTGCTTAAAAAATGGAAGGAGGATAAAGGAGATAAAGAAACATATCTGAAAGAGAGAGCGAAATTCCGAAGAATGTGCAAAAGAAAACAAAGAGAGAAAGCAGAGAAAGAATTAGAAGAAATCAAGAGTGCGAAATCAGAAAAAGAAATCTGGAGCTACATTAACAGAGGAAGAAAAGAAAGAACTCCGATCAGCGAAGAAATTAAAATCGATGAATGGCAAAATCACTTCATGAAGCTTTTAAACTAGTCGGAAAGCAGAAAGGAAGGGAAACAGAGAAGGAGAAGAGGAGATCGAAGGTGAACAAGGACTTAGAACAGAAGAGATAAAAAAGCAATTCGTGAAACTGAAGAATGAAAAAGCAACGGGGGAAGATAAAATTCCGAATGAAGTATGGAAGTACATGAAAAGTGAGACGAGACAAAAAATGATGGAACTAATTTGGGAAGGAAAAGGGATGCCAAAGGAATGGAGAATACGAATAATTTCACGCCTATGTAAAAAAAGAGACCGGAAGGCGGTAGAAAATTATAGAGGAGTGACACTGCTCAAAACCGCATACAAAATATATGCAATGATTTGATATGCAAGGATAAAAAAAGAGATTGAAATAAAAAGGATACTGCCGGATACCCAAACAAGGTTTTTCGAAGGGAAGGGGGACAGTAGATAATATAATACATATACTAGAGTGGGGGTACCCGACATTTCTGATTCGGGTCGAATCGGGTAATTTTCTCGGGTTCGGATCGAGTCCCGAAAGTTTGTGACACTCGGGTACCCGAAAAATTTATAATATTCGAGTATCCGAATATTACATCATTGATCAAAGTGATAATTTTTCAATCGGATTTTACATTTATTCTTTTAAATTTATAAATAATTTTGTATTCTATATAAGTGAAATCAAATTTTAAAAATCCACAAGCAAAGAAAACAGTTGATAATATTATATGAAAACTATTTTATTTTAAATTACTGTGAAAAAAACATAATTGTTCAACTTTTTGGGGTATTAATTTTGTTCGCGTGGCTGTTACAACGTTGCCAGCATCTGACAATAAGCCTTCTTTTATTTGGGTTTCTTTTTCAGTCGATCGAAAGCCGAGAGTCGCCAAGAGCACTTGACATTGTCGTTGCAGTTATCCATGCATCTTTTTCTTTTAATTTAGTATACATTGTATACGCGAGTTTCCTGTGAGTTTTATTTTCTATTTATTTCCGAACTCTTCGTCGAAAACTACTCAAGATTGCTCGTGTTTACTGACGATGTAGAATTTTCGTGATAGCCGCCTTATAGCTGTGTAACTTAAGAAAACCGATAGTTTTTCCTATTCCGCATAAATAAAGAAACGCTAACTTATTTTTAGAAAACATACTTTCCCGAAAAAGTAATATAATTTACACATCACAATCAATCAAATCATTGTTCAAATATTCATTTAATAGAATCGCAAACAAGCTGCATTAATTATGTTGTTGAGTAAATGCGGACTGAATACTCTTACTATGCCTGCTTTTTTTATCATTGACAATGCCAGCAATATTGTAAATTCAATTGAATCCAATAAAGATTGAAGAAAGAATAAGTGAAAATCCGATTGAAAAATCACTCTACTCGCGACGTAATATTCGGGTATATAATATTTGAATATTATAGATTTTAGAGTTCCTGAGTCAATCTAAGCACTACCCGACTTCGATGTCGGGTACCCGAAATTTTCGAATACCCGAGTATCACAAGCTTTCGGGTCCCGACCCGACTTGACCTGAGTCACGCTCAACCCGACCCGAGCTCGGGTACCCGTATACTCCTAATATATACAAGGTGTCCGCGTTAAGTTTTGTCACCAGTTTGTAGACATTTCTAGTAATGCAATTAAAAAATATTTCAGACAAAATTTTTTTAGTATTTGATGGGCTACGTGTTTCCATATTCTTAAGTCTCAAAAAATGCTTTTTACGTAAAAAAGTTAAGGTCCTTTACTTTTTAAATAGCATCGTAAGTTTCTGATATCATAGTGTGCTGATGTCGAGACGAATTCAACAGTGTATTATACTATATTTTTGAAATGACGTTAAACTATGGTACAGAGCTCCGTTCTGTGTATTAGACTTTTCGTTGTCGCTATTAATTACGCCATTTTTTGTTTACTTTCGTCGCTTCCCATATTATGTATGTATTTATCACGTACGCTCCAGAGTCACTTGCCATATTATGTATGTATTTATGTCCCATTTGTCCACATAATTTTCATAAAAATTTGAGGATCTTCTTCATTAGCAGCTAGCCACGCCAGAAATTCTAATCCCCGCTGTCCATCAGTAACACGGAATACTTAAACTAATGTCATTTTAAATGGATGATATTTGTATCTTTTCGTAATTATGTAAACAGTTGTGACTGACATATTCATTTCTTTTGCACTTTGTCGAAGAGACGTATGCGGATAGGCTTCAAAATAATTTAGCACTGCATTGTCTTCATTTGTGACGGGTCTACTGCGTCTAGGATGTTTCCCGTCAGGAAATTTACCATGCAAAAATAATGATTTTTGAAGATAACGGAATGTTTCTCTAAATGGACAAATCCTATTTGGAAATCGTTCTTTGTATAATCTTTCTGCCTTGCGTGCACTTTTTCCAGATTCATTAAAAACAGATAGCATATCACATCTTTCTCTATTTGAAAACTTCATATTCGAAAACTTCAAAAGGTCATTTCAAAGATATGGTATAATACACTGTTGAATTCGTCTCGACATCAGCAACAACACTATATCAGAAACATACAGTACTATTTAAAAAGTCAAGGTGACCTTGACTTTTTTAAGTAAAAAGCATTTTGTTTGAAACATTTTTTAATTGCACTACCGGAAATGCCTAAAAACTGGTGACAAAACTTAACGCGGACACCTTGTATACTACAGCATGTGATAGAAAAAGCAACAGAGAAGAAAAAAAGAAAGTTATACATCTTTTCCATAGATCTAAAGGCTGCTTTCGATAAAATAGATAGAGAAAAGCTATGGAAAACTATGGAAAAGGCAGGTATCAGTAAAGAACTAGTGGATAGAACAAGAGAGATCTACATAGAGACCAGGATCAAAATAGGTGAAGAGATATCCAGAGAAGGAGTGAGACAGGGTTGTCCACTCAGCCCCACGCTATTTACAATCTTTATAGCAGATATAGAAGAAGAGTTCAAGAAGGGACAAGCCGTAGGGGTGGTGGTAAGGAAAGAAAAGTTTGCTCTCATACGCAGATGATATAGTCTTACTAGCAAACGAAGAAAAAGAGATGAAGGAAATGCTGAGAAGGGTGGACAAATATCTAGATAGGAAAAAGCTGGTACTAAATGAGAGTAAATCTAAGATGTTTGGAAAAGGAGATGGAAGAAAAAAGAAATGGACATGGAATTGAAAAGGTAAGGCAATAGAACAGGTTACAGAGTTCACATATCTGGGGTATCGACTTATGAGTAACGGTAAAAGCAATGAACACAAAATATTTGGCAAAGAAAGCGAATGTGGTAATGAAGCATACATGGGGAATAAAGAAGAGAATGTTTAGGGACGACTATGTTAGGAGAATAAAAATATTCGATAGCTTAGTCGTGGGAATCTTGGATATGGAGCAGAAGTTTGGGAATGGGCGGAAAAAGCATAACTGGAGAGAATACAGAAAAAACATATTGAATGGGCACTCGATCTAGACATCAGGACACCAGACTATATAATCATAGAAGAAACGAAAAGAGAGAAGCTGAAGATTAGACTGGCAAAAAGAGCGGTAGAGTACGAAAGATGGATAGAAAGAGAAAAAGAGAGAGGAATAGTCAAAGAATGCATAAAGGGAAGGAAGGCAGGGAAAGGAAACCAGGATAGAATAAAGAAAAGACAAGATCACCTCAAAAGGTGCGGTTTTAATCACATAGGAATCAAACAATTGTGGAGAGAAGGAAAACCAATCGGAAAAATCCAAAGAAAAAGAGAAGCGGAAATACAAAGACAAAGTCAGTGGAACAGAATCCAAAAGACGAGGTACAATTGGAAGTCTAAGTATCTGCTAACGGGAGAACTGCCAAAATACCTAAGGGAGAGAAAGAAAAATGGAGAGCAGGTGTTAGTCAGAGCAAGATATGACACTCTAGAGAATGGAGGTAAATTCGGGACGAATGAGGAAGAACGGAAATGTCAGCTATGCAAGGATGGAGAGGGAACACTAGAGCGTTGGAGAGTTTGTAGAGAGATGGAGACAACAAATGCAAGTTTGGAAGAGATACTGAGTAAAGAAGGCGGGAAAGAAATAGTAAACTGGTTAAGACGAATAGAAAGGAGAGAGAAAGATAAAGAAAGACAGAGAGAAAGGGAGAAGAAAGGCTAACGCGGTCCTAGAAAGAAGAGAGCAACAAATTAAGCATAAGACACGTAAAGTGAAAGAATTAGGTTAAGATATTAACGTAGGGAAAAAGATAGTATAGTTATAATAAATACAAGTATAGAGTAAAGCAAAGTATGTTAAAAAATGTATTATAGGTAGAAATTTATGATAAATACGGTGAGGAAAAAATGTGCAATGTTTAAGAGAAACCAAATGTAAAAACCAAAGTCAATTTCAAGGCCAAAGAGGCTGAAATAAATATATACATACATACATAGTACTAAATCATATTAATCTTAAAAAGATAAAATAAACATGATTTTTTGTCATTATTTTCCAGACATTATAATTAAAATAAACATCTTTTTACAAATTAAAATAAAATATTACTAATCAATTATTTATTTCGAAATCAAAAATTATTTCTGCTTATTGGATAAATCGTTAGTAACAATACATTTGAAAAAGTCATGAAAAGCTTTCTTGATAAACTTTGTATATATGTATGTATAAAAATATATTTATAAAGATTAACATTTTATTGTTTGCGTAACATTGAATATAGCACTGTTAATATCCAGGTGATTGACAAAATCTGTGGATTGTAGACGCACGTCATGACTTAAATCATAATGCAAGGAATTAATAAAAATGAATCGAATTGATCTTAAAAAGAAATTCATGGTCATTTTCATATCTCAGAAAATATAATAAATAAAAAATTAAAACCAAAAATATTTAACTATTGGAGATGGAACATAAAAATATTTTCATGCACAATTAATAACAGACGAATTATTTTGGATAACAGTTCTTAATGATTCACCATATATATATATATATATATTATTATTATTATTATAGTAATATTACTATAATACTACTATAATAGTAATAATAAATTTATGTATTAAATTTAAAAAAATTAGAAAGTTAGTTAGGATTTAGTATCAAAAATGTAATATAAATACAGTAGGGTTACGTATAACACTTCTGTATAACCTTCATATAATTTCAATATACGGTTTCGAAATAACATAGTGCGAAAATCTCATATAACACGAATAACGCTATTTTCATGTAACCATTTCTTAATAAACACGGGTGGCCTTTATGTTCAACACGAATGTTTATATGGTTACAACTAATGTTAATAATAAAGCTATTTACCAGTGACGAGAAATCCGTTAAAAGCACAAGACTAACAGTGATTTCAGATGACAATAACGATAACAATTAATAAGTTCATTGTATTTTTGGTTTAAATGTACATATGTATCGTACATATAATATCATCAATACCTAACGTTAAAAATATTGTGTTTCCTTCTGGTATACATTCAATATTATTTATTTACTTATTTTATAGAAAAATTTCCGTTTTCATATGACTTTCTACTTTATAATATAATTTCGATATAACACGCATTCCCCTGATTCCTATTATTTCTAATTGTAAGTTTTCTTCAACACAATTTCGGTACAACAGGGAACAAATTAACCATATTAATTTACTATTTTTAATTTTAACTAGATTTACTGTAGTAAAAATTATAGGAAGCATTAAGTCTCAACATAGTAAATGTGCTATACAGATACTATATCATTATTATTAATTGTATTAGTAAAGTATTACTAAAATATTTTACTTTATTTGTTATAAATTCACATTTATAAATTTCATGTATATATTTTGTAACAAATAAAAAATTTCATTGTGACATATGTAATGATATATGTCAAAAATATGCATGTAGGTACAATAAAATTTTTTAAATTAATATATGATAAATAATAATTCTATAATCGCTAATGATTATTTTTTAGCTGTTATGTATTAGTTTTCTAATACTTGCAAAAATTTTCCAATTAAACTTCTACAATTAATAAAATTATAATCATTGTGCAGCAATAAAAATTCATATAAAATTTAAATATGTAAATAAGAGTTGTAAAATGCATAATGACAATCATGTACAGTTCTTTGATCTATAAATTTTTAATTATTTTATTATATACTTCCTTTACACCAAATTCTTAAGCACCAAAAATGAATATATCTATTTATATGAATTATTTCTGCAATTATTTTGCGATATTTTATAATAATTATGAATTTCTGCATGTATTATCTTATTTAATACTGATAAATATTTATTTTTATTTTACTTGCCTATGAGCAGGATTAACATTAGCTTACCTATAAATTTTAATGTTGGTTAACCATTTCTATATGTCAATTATAAGTTTACTTCGTTGCATCCATCTATTAAAAAATATAAAAAAGCAACTGATTCTAAGTCCATTTTTAAAAGTGAAAAATCCTTGTTTGGAATGATTAAAATGATTATTGTAAAATTAATATTTTATACCTGTAGTCACTATTAATATATGTCTGACAAATTTCGTAATTAATAATTTACATTTACATGTATCTATAATTATATACATATAAATTTCATGTATCTACATATATATTTACAAACACATTTACATATATCTACATACAAATTTCAATAATTAATAAATTACATTTCAAACATATCAAGACAGTTCACATTATTCAACAGGAAGAAAATAAATGAACATATTTCCTTACACATGCCAGTGTAATATTAAATTATTGAAATTGAATTGAATTATAGTAGAGTTTTTAAATTTAAAATTAACACTTCATCATTTAATAATATGTTTATTTAATTAAACCTACAAATTTCTAAAAATTCCCTACACGAATTTAATTTAAATACAAATTCATAAATACAATATTATTTAATATATAATATATAATATAAAAATTGCAACACAATATATAATATAAATGCAATACACAAATTCTTTACATGAATAAATAATTTATAAACTATTATATTATTACCAATTCAAATACACAAGAATAATACAAATGAAATACGATAGAAAATGCATATGAAATAAGACATAAAATTTATTGTTTCATTTCAAAATGGTATAATTATTTACTTACCTGTAACAGATACATCAAAATCATTTAGTTTTAAAGAAATATTATTTTTGATGACTTTGAGTTTATCTCTGAAATAAACATAGAGAAAAATGAGATTTAATTCCCTAAATACTCAAAAGATGTCAAAATAATATCAATTTACTATTTCATTGTAACAAAATAAAATATAAGAAAAAGTTATTTTATAACAAAAACTATAAGTTCTTTAAAGAAAGAAAAAAGTACTAAAAATAACATATATGAAAATGTAGAAGTTTCAAATATGTTTATAAAAGAAATAAATACAATTAATCTTTAAATAATCCTAAATCAAGAAGCAAGTATATATTTATATTTATATATTTGAATATTATATAAATACAAATAAATATGTTTACCAGTAAAGAAGATTATTGAATCTTATGAATCTTCTCAGCAAATACATAATTATTATAGGAATAATTATATTTTTACAAAAGAAATTGCATTAAACCATATTAATCTTAAAAAAATAAAATAAACAGCATTATGCATTTTATAAATCTATGATGTTACTTCATTATTCTTAAGTCTAAAATATTTTTGAAATATTATACTCTTGCTAACTTCTTTCCAAAAATGTTTATAAAAGTAATAAACTAATAATGGAATAAAGACTATTTATTTAATTAACTATTTCATGATTCATGAAACATTTACATTTTTCAATGTTTAATAGATTCTTGATTTAAGATTTTTTAGTATTTTGCTTAATCTCTTTTTTTAAGTGTAAAGTTTCAATGTCTAAGTTATGTTTTTATTACTCTATTTTTGATAAGTATACAATATTATATAGAACAGGGACTTTTTAGTACTAAATTCTAAAATTATATCATATAAAATAATGATTCATTATTATCACAAAGTAATAGCAAATAAAAATCTTCTTTAAATTTCTTTCAAAGATTTTGATTATATGAAATATAAAAAAAATTTATATTTATATGTAAAAATTGAAAAACAATGCACTAATAAAATGAAATAAAATATGATTGATATAAAGATTAAAATTATTTACAATTTTTAAAAAATACGATGCAACACAAAGTAAAAGTATAATGAAAAGTTAAAATAAACTTACTTTCTGCTTCTTCTATTCATAGACTTTTTAATATAAGAAACTGAGTTTTCATATTCTAGATACACATTCCATATGTTAATAAAAGATCAATAACTAATTTATAATAAACACAAACTTTTTCTGTAAACTATAGCACGTGAAACTGAAAATGACGAAAAGGATATTTTCTGTGGAACATATGTACATATGTACATACGTACATATTTAAAAACATTATTCGAAAAGAATAGCGATACAAATGTAATGTAACACTGAAATTTAGAAACGTTATGAATTTTATATCTCTGCTTATGAAATTTGAAAAACGTTTAAGCAAATTAAACAATTTGCATATTCCCAAACTGGATATATACCACAATGGATGTACCATAGACAACATCATATGTACATCGATAGATCTAATACAATATATTTTTTTCTCCTATTAGGATCCCATTTCTATTTTTATGTCACATCCTGTTACATCAATTTAGGCAGTATTTACACTTCAGCGCTGATAGTGAAAGAATTAAAATAAAAAAATATGGACAGTAATGCAACATCTGTTTCAAAAATTATTTATTAAATTGAATATGATCAC
Organism: Frieseomelitta varia; assembly: GCF_011392965.1. Lineage (NCBI taxonomy): Eukaryota > Metazoa > Arthropoda > Insecta > Hymenoptera > Apidae > Frieseomelitta > Frieseomelitta varia. The sequence continues at coordinate 312,860 of NW_025109483.1, forward strand.
ATGATACTTTTAAATAGATAAATAATCAAATATAATAAATTTTTCATTTAAATTTTCAACCATTGTTTCAAATCATGTTTCTTTTATTGATGAAGTCTGACCACTGAATAAATAAATTTCAATGTAGAAGTAACAATATTGTCTATATTTTTTATTTTAATTCCTAATTCACTTGTAGTGCTGCTGTGTAAAATTTGCCTAAATCGGTACAGCAGTAGTAATAAAAATAGTAAGAGTTCTAGAGTTTCTCGAACATATAACATAAAAATGCATTTTTTCTATATCTTGCCTATTTTGAATGAAGTTAGGTAACGATTACAGCGCCAATCAAAACGGTAAAGTATGAAATTATCACAATGTTCAAATATAATCGTCGATCTCTATTATAAATAAATTCCACAGTATTGAAATGTAACACAGAAATATTAGTTTTACGCGGCAAGCACCAAAAAGAAGAAAAATTAAACAGAATTCTCAGATAAAGATTACATTCAATAGTTTTTATTTTTGCGTCAGATAGGTTTATGATTTAGAAAGAGTGGTATGCATTATTTTAAAAAGTTTTTCCAATTCAGTCGATGTTAGTTTAGTTAAAAATAAATACAGTGCCTCACAAATGTATTTGAATACATTTTATGTGTGTTATATAATATACTGTGTTTCTTTCGTACAGTTATGAGACATGTCAAATATCAAAGCAATTTGAAAATTCATGGTTCCACATATATTTGTACTAATCAAATCGCTTGTTAGCTATCGTATTAATGTGCTGTGATCATATTATATAATTACTGGTAACTGTATGGTCATGTTAACTTATATGATTTTGATAATTGTTGTAAAGAATTATATACTTCATATTATTTATTATTACTGCCCAATATTCTAGTTTGTTAATTGTTCATTACTGCCTCTCATCACTTTTCAAAATTTTCTAGCTTTTATTTCGTTAATCGCAAGTTGATGTCCTATCTAGTTAGCATTACCAGTCTAGTTAGCGAGCTATAAATATATAGCTCCTGTATGAATTTTCAAATTTATTCCAAACTTTACCAATATCATGATAATCCTGTGTTTCTGACAATGCTAATAAAATTTCAAAATATTTTATATTAATGCGCGTAGTGTACATAAAAGGCATAAGAAACCAAGCAAATCCTATATATATGTGTCCACTAAGTTTCACTAAGTTCACGATGCGAGTTATTGTACAAAAAGTTATTTTATTATCGAAATCATGACGTTAAAATGTATCTGCTCAGTGTATTGATTAAGATATTCAGACTTATTCAGAATTATTTTCATCGTTATACTTTTACTGTTCATACCCACTTTAATATTAACTTTATTCAATTAATGTACGTTTCTATTTAATAATTTATCAATTATTATTATTTGATAATTTATTAAATTTATAAGTAAAAGTTATCTTTCTCTCTTTAATTATTTTTTTCATTATTATTTGCTAATAGAATCATGCAATCATTATTTTATTGTTATACTATTTGTCTCTTTTATATACTTGATTTTACACATATTACATTGTACAGTCAGAAATTTTAACAGTTGTATTTTTTTCTTTTTATCGGGTGATTAATAACTTTTGTATAATTTATACTACTATGTCTGAAAAGGAATGTTAGGAGAGATTGGGAAACATTTTATGCATTGAGTTTTTGTAATCTTTTTAATAGATATCGTTAAAAAATCTTAAGATTTATAATAAATAGAGTCTTTAAAAAACGTATTATTTCGTTCAGGCGGGAATCTTTGTAGATTCAATAGAAAGAGAATATGCACCTATCTCGTACTGAAAATTGAAGAATATATTCTTTTCATACAACACTCACCGCCCCTATTTCATTATTAGCTTTAAATACTTTCGTATCTGGAACTAATGAAAGTTCTTAGATTTAATAGATTAGATAAAATCATATTTAATCTATTAAAATTTTTTAAAATTAATTTTATAACTAGATGAAACATATTTAAATTAAAATAGATGGAATAGAAATTGAAGATCTTCAATTTAATAAATAAGTATATAAAATTAGTTAATCCGCTAGAAAATATTGCTTTTATATCCTGTAACAAGTAACTATGCTTAATTAAGCGTGACATTAAAAAGCAAAAGATGATTTTTTGGTAAGCATATTTCATCTTTCTCTTTCATGACAGTATATAATATAGAAACAAGTATGAAATGTCGTATTATGTAGAAATAATTAAATTCTTATGTAAATCCGTATTTTTGAGAATATAATTAAAAAAATTGAACCTTGGTTGAAAAAATTATTTTATGTATTAAATATAGAAAGCACTATATTTTGCATATAATTTTTACATATAATTATTCATATTGTTGCTTTACGTTGTATCGACGAGCGAGGTCATTAGCAACGACAGTAGTTTTGGATATGTGAGTAGTAGTTTGAGTGTTCTTGAAATATTTTAAAACTCTTTGTACGTCATTTTGCGAAGTCAAGTTTATGTTTGAGTTAATTCCGTGTCTCTGTTTTTGAGCTTCTGTGATAGCAGAATGTGGGTGACTGTTAACGGGTGGTTATTGCAATGGCTGTAGGTGGGTGGTGTAGTACTTTTAATTTTGTGTTCATGTGTCAGCTTGGTATGACCAATTCTTAGGCGTGTAATATTTATTCCTCCTTTCCTGTTGCTAATATTTGGTGTTTGTTGTTGAATGTCTCGGATACTTTTGTGTAATTGAATGCTTTTAGTTGTGATCCATGTTTTGTTCCATTCACTTTTTATCTCTAAAATTATCTCTAAAATTATCTCTAAAATTATAATTCTAAAATTATAACTCTAAAATTATAACTCTAAAATTTTATCTCTAAAATTATAACTCTTTTGCAGTGGATTATTTGGTCTTCACAGGGGATTGGAAGATGGTTACGTTTGTTAGTAGGTGAGGAAACTGTGGCTTCTTTCGCTGCTGCATCGGCCATTTCATTTCATTCTATTCTCTGATGAGCTGGAGTCCAGATGACTATAGCTTTTGTGTCAGGTTGGTTGTTGTGGTTTAGTTCTTGAATGGTAATTATTAATTGGTTATCTTGGTTATTGTAGGGGACACGACCCAGGCAGTACCATAAATAATATAATAAATATATCGCCTTCAACAACGTGGACCCTGGACGCAGTACCGTCAAGGCCATGAGGTAATTGCCAAAAAAACTCTCATGGTCCTGACCGTGCGGATCCCAATTAAGCAATAACTTTCAGACCCTTCGACCTGGAAAAGACACAAAAAGAGTTAGGGATATATAAAGCCCGAGTTCAACGCACAGAGTATCACTTGCTCTTCTATACCGAGGTCCACGCTACAAAGTATATTACCACCGTACTGCCTGTGCGCATCTCCTACGACTCCACTCGCAAGTATCATTTTTGTTGTAATTAGTGTTTGGACGACAGTCCGTTGTTGTATAATCTTTGCAAGTACTTTGGTTGAAAATAAATATTACCTAAAACACTAAAGTCATATAATTTCGTTAGAAATTTTATAACGCTCATGGAGTAGGTGTATATGACAACCTTCGTTATTTAAGTGTGCATATTGTAAGGCTTCAAGAATGGCATAAGTTTCGACTGTGAAGATGGATGATAAAGAAGGGAGATTTTAGGTTTTTTTTTAATTTTCCTTTAATGATGGCGTATCCGGCTACAAAATCCGTTTTTGACTTGTCAGTGTAAACCTTGCTGTGGTGGGCGTAGCTGTTGTTTAATTCTAGGAATCAGACTCTGTGGTCAATTGGATTGAGAGGTTCGGCTGGTGTTTGTTGGGTGATGCTTCTATTATTCATGGAGGGATTTGTGGTAGTTTACGTTAGAGACTGAAAACCGAAATATTTTGAGGTTTAGGTATTATACCGGTAAACTGAAACCGAAATATTGTGAGGTTTAGGTATTATACCGGTATTTGGGAAATCGATTTTAATACCGGTATATACCGGTATGGTACCACTTTACTGACGAAAACCCATTTTTCATTTTCTACGTATAGTGACTCATTAATATTCGGACATCATGCTATTCAAAATATTGTGGATTTCGATTGTTTATAACAGTAAATTTGAATTAATTTTTTAATAATATAATAAAACATTCATTATAGTTTATAGTAACATAAATTTTATTTATTTATTGCACATACTTTTCTCAATATCAAACAATAAACTGAATTATGTCGAAATGTAGCGTGGGAGATACAACGATGAATTAGTATTAGAAATAATAAAGGATAACAACGTATAAATATGGTAATGGTTAAAAACGAGTATATGAGAGAAAAGTAAACATTTTATTCTTGA
>NW_025109484.1:0-7031 GCF_011392965.1 Frieseomelitta varia
ATCTTTTGTAAAAGTAATTAAAACAGAAAATTCATTGTATCTCATAAACGAAGACAGATAGGACATATATTTATATGACTTTTTTTCATTATTTTTAGGCGTACAATCAGCTCCCGAAGTGGGTCCCACAAGTTACGAAACACCCTGTATGTGTTAACAAAAATATCCACAATTTTACCGATATAAATGTACCAGTCGATCCATTCGCAATTCAATTTTACAAGATCATAACGATCCGACGAAGATATTAACTGCATTTCAACTCGCGAGTTAATTTCCACTTCTCTAGTAGTATTAGTAATTTATTCCTCGTGTCATAGTTCGAATTCACGCGCACTGTATTACGCACGTGATATAGTATGCATATTAAGTTATGCATACGCAAATCTCCAATGTCTGAATCAATGGAGTATGATTACAGTGGCTCACCGCTTTGCATGAATGTCATTCATTTGAACGGAACTTTAGCTGAAATTCGATCAGATGAGTTTCTAAAAGTTGTTGAAATCGTTTGTCTGAGTATGAACTATCATCAGATCAGAATCCATCGTAATTTATTTTTTAGGTTCTCTAGCTAAATATTAGTAAAATATATATATATATATATTATTATAAATAATATATAATAATATGTATTATTATAATATATTATTATTAAATATATATTATTATAGAATATTATTATTAAATATATATTATTATAAATAATATATAATAATAATAATATAATGCTAAATATTAGTAAAAAATATATATAAATATCAGTACTATTAATAAATACTACAATTTCGTAAAATTGTACTATTTGTTATTCCATGTACAATCGTTATCTTTCTGTTTTTCTTCACTCGTCTTTGCACGAAATTTTTAGAAAGACGTAAAAATAACTTCGGGTACTCGATATCGAAGTCGAGTAGTGCTTAGATCAACTTTAAAATTTATAATATTCGGATATTATATACCCGAATATTACGTCGGGTTTTACACTTATTCTTTCTTCAATCTTCATTGGATTCAATTGAATTTACAATATTGCTGCCGTTGTCAATGATAAAAAAAAAAAAAAGCAGGCATAGTAAGAGTATTCAGTCCGCATTCACTCAACAACATAGTTAACGCAGCTTGTACGCGATACTATTAAATGAATACTTGAATAATGATTTTCGATTGATTGTAAAGTGTAAATTATATTACTTTTTCGGGAAAGTATGTCTTCTAAAAAATAAGTCAGCGTTTCTCTATTTATGCGGAATAGAAAAAAACTATCGGTTTTGTTAAGTTACACAGCTACAAGGTGTCACGAAAGTTCTACATCGTCAGTAAACACGAGCAGTCTTGAATGATTTTCGACGAAGCGTTCGGAAATAAATAGAAAATAAAACTCACAGGAAACTCGCGTATACAATGTATACTAAATTAACTTAAAAGAAAAAGATGCATGGATAAGAAACTGCGACGACAATGTCAAGTGCTCTTGGCGACTCTCGGCTTTCGACCGACTAAAAAGGAAACCCAAATAAAAGAAGGTTTATCGTCAGATGCTGGCAACGTTGTAACAGCCACGCGAACAAAATTAACACCCCGAAAAAAGTTTGAACAATTATGTTTTCTTCACAGTAATTTAAAATAAAATAGCTTTCATATAATATTATCGACTGTTTCCTTTGCTTGTGGATTTTTAAAATTTGATTTCACTTATATGGAATACAAAAATATTTATAAATTTGAAAGAACAAATGTAATAACCGATTGAAAAATTATCACTCTGACCAGTGATGTAATTTTTGGGTACCTGAATATTATAGATTTTTAAGTACCACAAACTTTCGGAATCCGAAATGTCGGATACCCGCACACCCCTAAAAATAACAGTCCTCGTCGTCGTCGAAGAACACTTATGGTATTCCGCGCAGCCAGCATCGATAAAAATAGACATTTATACAAAGACTAAGTTTTTTTTTTTTTTTATTATAGGACGATGTATAGCTAGAGCAACGTCGGGGGCCAGAATTTTTTTTAGCGCCGCTTCCCATCCGCGCTCATTTCAAATTCATTGCTTTCTGTTCGTTCAACTGTAATGACACCAAACACGGGCTTCCATGTATAGCCATGTGCTCGTTTTATCTATAGACATTTTCTTCAAAGGAAACTTAATTCGTTTCGAGCTTTATCGCCGCATAACCCAGAAATTATATTTCGCATGACGTTCCGGTGTACTGTTTATCATCATTACAATTATCTGGGAATTATCAGTTTCACAGTTCTTTTATTCTTACCTAATGATTGAACTTCATCCAAAAAAAAAAATAAACAAAAAATTCCCAGCGCAACAAGTTTTTATGTAAATGAAATAATGATAGAAACCTGACATCGTGCTCGATATTACAGCAGTATTACATTCGCGACTAAATTATTATATTTACAATACAAGGGATTAATAGCAAAAATTTAAAATAAAATAAGATATATTAAATAATAATTTAAAATAAAATAAAATATATTAAATAATAATTTAAAGTAAAATGAACTATATTAAATAATAATTTAAAATAAAATAAAATATATTAAATAACAGTTTAAAATAAAATGAAATAAATATATTAAATAAATAAAATTTTTTTTTTACTAGAAATCAATCTCTGGAATGGAACATTTTTCAATTGAAACGAGACGAAAAATTTTGTGAAACTAGAAAAAATTATTAAATACACAGAAAAGAGTACTAAGGTTTAAGAGTACTGAAATTTTTATGATATTGTTTAAATATATATATATATATATATATATATATATATATATTTATTTACAAACAACGAGCGTGTACTGAATGTCTAACAAATCACTTGGGAATAATCACCTGTACGCGGTGTCCGTCAGTCGTGACGCTTTTTTTAAAAGTTCAACGAGGATTACCGCGACGCGTCATTAAATCCGGATTAAACAATGGATTCTCGTTCGAGCAGGACGCTTTCGTTTTCGCCTTGTTTGCCACGTGATTAATTACCGGGAGACTGTTGCATCGTCGTTACTAATTTTCAAAAAGTTTCCGAGAAAGGCTCGCCAGAAATTAATTGATTCAATTAGCGTCATAAACAGAGTACAGGGATTTCAGTTAATTATCCTTGATTATGAAATTGAATTTAAACTAAACGAACAAATGTGATTTTATCTGTCAACAGGCGACCGATTGGTGGTTAAATGACATGTACCTGTCTGTGCCTCTGGCTTTACCAATTAATAGCAATCCTGGCCTCGCAGCAAGACCCAAAGCGTTTAGCAATCAAAAGGAAGCTGCTGTGTTCCTCGCCAGATTTTTAACAGAGCTGCTTAACTATCAAGAAGTATTAGATAGGTAAAAATATTTTATAACTTGTCTGCTCAAGAAGAAGTATTACTAAGACATAGATGAGAATATACAAGTTTCAACGATACTTTATATGTATATATTCAGGTTTCAGAATCTTAATAATATTTTACATATTGTCTTAATAATATTTCACAACAAAATTCATAAAATTCTAAATACAAATCTAATAGATAGATTAGTGTTGCATTTAAAACAACTTCTGAAGATAAATACTAGATCTTCAAAGAGAAATGTAAAATCATATCAGCTGTGAATGATCTCAAGCTTTTAAGAAATGAAGGAAATTTGGCTCAGGTCGATTCGTCAACTTTGACCACACCAAATGTAAAAATGTTGATCCTTGAATCAACCAAGGAGAAGAGAACACAGTCCTCTCTCATTTCTGGTTAACTGTCAAAAAGTGTTAGATAGGTAAAAATACTTGACTATCAAGAAGTATTACTAAAATGAGAATATGTAAGTTTCAATAATACTTTATATATTCTGGTTTCAGAATCTTAATAACATTTCACAACAAAATTCATAAAATTCTAAATACAAATTTAATAGATTAGCGTTGATTTTGGCTTAGAAAATTTGGCTTAGATCGATTCACCAACCTCGACCACACCAAAACTGTTGATCCTTGAATAAACCAAGAAGAAGACAATCCTCTCAATCATTTCTCTAAAGTCTGCAAAACTCTCTGCGAATGTAGAACGAAAGAGAGAGAGAGAGAGAGAGAGAGAAAAAAAAGCAAGGAGATGAAACGATTGGAAGAGAGGAGCCTGGAAATCTTTCTCGAAACGTTCGGTGCCGGAACAGGATTGTAACCACCCTCGTCGGGAGAAGCTGACTAAGCTAATCGTCGACGCGAGGCTTAGGAGCCAACCCCGTGAAGTGAAGGTGGAAGAAAGCGAACGCACGTTGAAGGAACGAAGCTCTCTTCGCACTCGAACGAACGAAGAGCTCCGTCATTCGAGACGAGGTGATTCGACCCGGAGGACAAAAAGAAGCCGCACGAAAATCAATTTAGGCGAAGGGAGCACGTCTGCAAGGAAATCCGGCTTGTAGGATCCATAGAACGCGTACGATCCATAAAGAGACGCTCGTCGCGAGCGAGAGACGGCAAAGGATGCTTCTGCATAGAAAGGCTGAAAGGCCCTTTGCTATCTTGTATCCGGTCGGCACGGAAACGCCTCCGACTGCCTTTATTTTCGGGAATTAACGCAAATTCGTCGAGACGAGTCGATCTGACAATTGAAGAAATTTCAGTAGTAGAAAAAAAAGGGATTTACACGTTTAACTTGAAACAAAGTTAATTATTTGTAACTGTGATAAATATATTTATTATAATATATTTATTTATTTATATATTTATTATAATATAATTAATATGTTTTATAATATAAATTATAATATATTATAATATATTTATTTATTTATTAATATATTTATTATAATATTATAATTAATATATTTTAAAATATAAATTAATATATTTATTATAATATATTATAATATAATACATTTATTTACTTATTAATATATTTATTGTAATATAAATTTTTTGTAATATAAACTTTATAATATAAATTAATATATTTATTATAATATATTATAATATATTTATTTAACAAACAACGAACATTGATACATCTACTTTTATAACGGAAAATTGCAAAATGATAAAAACGATAAAAAATAGTGAATTCATTAATAATGGATAATTCGTTAATAGTGGATCGACGAAGAGAAACTGACTAATGTATCAAACACAAAAGTGTTCAAACTGACGTTCTGAAGTTCTATTACATTATGCCAAGTGTTTGAAGTTTTATTTCACTGATCAGATCGAAATTCACAAGATCAGAGATTCGATTATCTAAAATTATCTAATGTGCTTTCTTGTTGCAGATCCGGTTTGGATATTGAACAGGTGAAGTCGAAAGATGGAAAGACTATGCAACCTCTGTGTATGGCCCAGCATTATCAAATGTATCGGATATATCGACGACCAGGAACGAACGGGGACGAACAAGTTATTCTTGACAGAACTGTATCGGGGAATCATATCATAGTTGCTCATCACAATCAGGTATATCTGTAATACTTAAGTATGAAACATTTTGCACAAAATTATAGTGGACTATTTTAATGGAAAGTAAGTAAATTCTATTCTCTGTTTCTTTTCATTATTATTATTATTATTATTATTATTAAATCGATATTATTTTATTATACTTATTCATTGATTTTTAATAACAAGACTCATGCTCAGAATTTGCAACACGATTCTACCAAGTACGAAGTAAAAATGAAACAAATAAATATTTGTTAAGAATTCGATCATTTCGGATGCTTTATATTTTTCTTTTCACATTTGCCTGTCTCATTTCGTTTCAAATTTATTTTGCAGAAGTACCACCTCACAACAGCTGTTCCGTTCGTACACGTGCAATTTGATTCGCATCTACACTTTGCTTATTTTAAATTGTGCAAATGTTAAGTAAGTGCATGAACATTTCGTTTCGTTTTCTTTCGAATTTAATGCAAAACGCGGTGTTGAGGGTTTCACGATCAGTGTTCTTCCCGCTAACCTAAAATTGTCTCTCAAAATTCGAAATTGCTTACTAAACGGTTTCATCGTCAGAAGCTAAAAGTCGTAGAGAAGAAAAAAAAAAAAAATACAAGAAAAAACTATTATGCCTGCAAGCATCGTCATTTAAACATTTAGATGACCAAACGAACATGTAAATTGTGCACACGATGTAAAAATTAAACACCAACAATTTTTCATGAAATTTACGGCCAATTTTTCCAATTTTCAATATGAATAACTGCGATATGAATAACTTGCACAACTAATCGTCGCAATAAATTTATTCAGTTTTATAGCGTGCCCGTTAGGGCTCCCGATCGAGGTCGCATAACCGAGGACGAACTGGTTCAACAGATTTTAAAAATCATGGGAACTAAAGCTGATCCTAGAACTCCGCCGGTTGGTATCCTAACGACGATGAAGAGACCAGCGTGGGCAAAGGCGAGAGAAGAATTACTCAAACGTGCGTACGATTGTGATTTTCCAGCTTATCAGTACTATTCTCTAATCTCGGTTTCTTTAATCGTTGTTACTAAAAGAAAAAAAAAAGTGATATTGAATAATGTCGACCCGATTGATTTATATGTTCCATGTCAGTGAAAAAGTGATATTGAATAATGTCGACCCGATTGATTTATATGTTCCATGTCAGTGAAAATTATTAGTATTACGACACCATTGCCAAACAGTTACAAGTAATCTCGTTGCAAGTCCTCCAGCAACCCTTGCCACCGCGTATACCCCTTCCACGCCATAATTAACCGGCTGTTCTGCTCTCACCAATATTCGCAATATTCCTATTAGCACCCTAACCCGACCTTGCTCAACGACTACAACCTACAACCTACGTCTACAAATCCAATGAACGTGTAACAAGCTAACGACGATCCGTGGTTGGGTTCGTTTCATCGTCGAGGAGAGCATCTTTAACCACTCGCGCGTCGAACACTTTCATCCAATTGCCAAAATTTTCCAACCAACGACTTTTTCAAAATCTTCCGAGACTGAAGTTTATACTTGTAGAATTTACGAGTTAACCTATGGAAATGTTGCAGCTATAGATAGACAATGAAATTGGAATAA
>NW_025109485.1:0-7045 GCF_011392965.1 Frieseomelitta varia
AAACCGAGAGAGAGAGAGAGAGAGAGAGAGAGAGAGAGAGAGAGAGAGAGAGAGAGAGAGTGGGAGGGAGGTTAGAGGGTAGAGGAGCTAGAGCTAGAGAGCGAAGAGGCAGAATGGAGCAGAACGGAGAAGCGCGAGACGCGCGCGTAGGTACACGTACACGGTAGCTGGCGTCTATATTTTATATCCGGTACAGGAGAGAAATGTCGCTAGGGCGCAGACTCGAGGCAATCGGGGTCGGTCGGCTCGCCAGTTACTTTTCGCGATCCACGGTGGCCGCTCTGCCGTGGCGCAGGTACGCACAGGTCAGTCTCGCCACGGAGTTCGTCAGTCCGACGACGGATAGGGAAAGGGGAGAACGTGCCAGTGTTTCGCGTGCGAGATCTCGCGTATCCGTCACCCAAACACAGAGAGCTTCCCTCCTCTGTCATTCTGTCGAAGATATTTTCACCTCGCGTCTAGGGCTCGCGGATGCCTCGACGTGCGAACGCGGAGCGCACGTTGGCACACGGTACCAAACCTAGGTTGAACGCGAGATTAACGCGCGTTGACGACACGAGGAAGAGAAGGAACGAGGAAGAGAGAAGAGGGAATAGAGAGGCGGAGAGGGAGAGAGAGAAACTGTCAGCTTACCGATTGTACACGGGGGCTGCATCTGCCGCACAAAAGCACAGCTTGCGCACTGTTACGCCGCGTTACCGAGCTACTTGCGCGAACCACTGAACTGTGTCGCTCGGTCATCCCTGCCGAGCCAGTCGAGAGCCTTCGTGCAAAGTGTTTACGTCGTCGCTCGGCCAAAACGCACGCTCCTTTCTCCGCTCTTTTCGCGTTTGTCCTCTCGCTTTCCGCTCCTGTATTATTGCGCGCTTCCTCTCGTCTCCTTCAAGCGGCTCATTCGTTCTCTCCTGGTCGCTCGATCGCGTCGAGCGGAATCAGCTGGCTTGACGTTTGTCTGTGCTTTGGTTTCTCGATCCTATCGTCCCGTCACGTGCGACGCCAGCGCGTCTTCTGTCTGTTATTACGTAATCTCGTACTCGCGAATCGCCTGCGTGTGAGCCTGTGAAAAATCGTGCGTCCATCGAATATTCATTCCCGTCGCGCGCAATCGTGTTTACGAAGGAGACGAGCTTCGTCGGAGAGAGTAAAGCGCCAATGAAACTTGCTCGCGAGGCAAGTAAGTAAAGTGTAAAGGGTAAACAGCGTTGAAAAAGCTCCAAAAGAAAAGAAAAGAAGGGCAAACTGATCGGTGATCTCGCTCGACGACTGAACGTGTCTGCAACTGCTTGTGCAGGGCAACTTGTGCGTGCAATGAAATGAGAACTGTTCCCTCGACATTCGCGTTCGGCCGGTATCTCGTCAAAAAGCGACGCGAGAGCGACGCCACGTTCCCGCAGGATTAAACCGTGCCGTCCGTCCACGGGACCTTATCTTCCGCCGTCGCGTCGTTGATATTCATACGCTTTACACGCGTCTTGAACCCGCGCTGGCTCGCGCGCGTAACGCAACCCGGTTGCCCGTCATCTTGGTGAACTGTTGCGCGGCAAAGTGACCTCCGCAAAGTGCAACGACGACAAGACCATACAGCCGCGCGACGTGATCGTTAGCATCAATGACAAACGGAATCAAAGCATCGAATTGAGGTGAGTTTCTTCGTGTCGTCGATATGTTTCACCCACGTGTTAGATGAAGATTAGTCAAAAAAAAAAAAAAAAAAAAGAAAATACCGGATCAGGACAAACTAGATTACGTTTGTCGTTCCGACGTGATAATGTAAGGAAGCACGATTGTCGGGAATTCTCCACGAGCCGCGAAAATATTACACACTGGTAATATTGAATGTTAAAATACTCAGAGACTCGACAAGGTACGAAAAGTTCTACGAGAGTGTCTTTTAATAGCTGGATTGAACTTGAGTTTTTATTGATTCTCAAGCTTCTCACACAGGGTGTGTTATCTCGGAAGTTTCCCCAGAGAAGGTAGGCAATTTTGGTCGTCGATACACGCGTCGACAGCGCGGCTGGGGATCTCTTTACCGCGCGCGGTCCCATTGATCCGCAAACCGTGAGTTAAGTTGGGCTTGCACGGCGAGGATTTAATTAGAGGGAACGTCTGCTTCGAATCAATCGATGGAAATTTCGGAGAACGAAATTATTATCGACTAGAGGAGGATAAGCAAAAGGACGGAATTGGGCCCGATTATATCGGATGGTATCGCTGGTAACGACCAGCTCGATCCGCACCGCGTTTTTTTTTTTACTCTCTCCTCTTCCCTCGGTAATTCACACACGTAGGTATATATACTTGGAAAACGGTTTTTCGACGTCGATTAATCCCCCTTCGCGTTTATTTCCGCGCGAAGGAACAAGAGCCGCCTGTAAACGTTTCCGTTTAATTAAACGGCGGACGCTTCGGGCCGCGCGTTGCTCGAATCACGCGTTAAAGAGAGGAACAAGTGGCACGGTTCGTTATGATCTTTATATTTCTGCTGTTTGCTGCTCCAGTCCCTACGACCCAAATACAACCGCGTGCGCGTTTTTCGCTGCACAGGTTGGCTCAAATATCGCTTCGTCTCGGCGAAGTATTAGCGTAGAATTAACAACCGTATGCGTAACGAGTAGTTCTGAAAGGGAGTCGGAGAGATTCGGGTAGACGTATTCACCCGGGAACAAGCAAAAAAGTATCTCGTTAATGCGCACTTGCGGATTAATTTCACGTGTATATGTATGTTTTACGATGTATAGTTTCAAATGTCGCAACAGCGTACTCTATTTACGGTTATATTCGGTTAATTGGCGAGGATTGTAGGAAATTTTGTAGTATGTCAACGGATATCAAGGTATAATACGGTAGATATATTATTTATTAAACAATGCCAAATTAAATAATAATATCGAATTCGAGCTAATATTCCCCGAATTATAACTAATAATATTAAATTTAATATTTTTATTAAATTAAATAAAAAGTTTCAATATATTAAAAAATAAATTAAAAATATATTAAAATAATTACTAAAACTACTCTTACAAATAACGATAAAAACGTTAAATATATTCAGATAAAAGAGTTAAAATAAATAATCTGTAATATTGTAAGTTAAATTCAGACTTACTTTCAACCAAATCAAAAGGGATACGATTTAAATCAATTAATTAACTGCAGTTTTTATCACTCAATTCGTTTGAAACGTGCACAGTCTTCCGTATGTCTGATCAGTTTCGCCCCTATACTACTTAAAAGTTCAGTTCAGCCAGAGACGTAACTGTTCTCTAGGCAGTAATTTCCAAATAAATTCGAAACGTGAAATTCTTCGTGAATGTCTGACAGCCGACGCCACGACACAGCTATCGTAAATCGAAGCTGTATCGTAAAGTAATTTCCTAATGTCCCGCGACGTGCGTTAAAACAGATTCGCGGATTCACGTTAACCGGCTCGTAGCCCCGTGTATTTTTACGAGCGTTGCGCACTTTTAAAACGTTCGACCCATTTTTCAGACGGCACCGGAGCGTTCTTAAAGCTCTTCGAGACTAAAGGAGAAGGCACCTTTCCCTCGTGGACCGTCGAATTCTTCGGGGATCGCGCGAAACTTTCCCACGCGGCTGTACCGATCCGCCCCGATGCTCGCGGCTTCCTCGTTCCTTTCTCTTCTCTCCTCTTCTCGAGGATAAATCTGCGATATTTATTCGCGCGTCCCCAGTCTTTTCTCAATCGCGGCTGCAATATTTGTCAACGATAATTCCAGCCGCGTTTCACGGCTAATACTCCTCTCCTCGTCTTTCATCGCGTCACAACTTTTCAACCAAGTAGCCGCGTAAAATTAGAAACAATTACACGGTGATGCTACTCCCTCGTGATTTATCACCGTTTTTGCAAACATTTCCAACACAGGTGGAAAGGCAGGTATTTGAATAGAATCGCGCAACTTGGTGAGCACAGCGCGCGCAACTCTATTTTATGCAAATTGAAATTTCATTATCCCAAGTGGAGCAGATCGGTATCGTGCCGGTTCAGCGTCTTGGCAAGAATGGTGATTTGTATTTTCAGCGTATTAACGTTGAATTAGCATTGACTGCAATTAGCCGCAGCCAACTGAAAGAGAATCGACCGGCAAGGGTATTAAATCGTTGAAGAACTAGATAGTTCTTTCTCAGGAAATTACACTAAGAAATTCTTTCTCAGTAGTAAATCGGCCTCGTTAAGAGAAAATGCAGTTTATAACCTCCGAAGGTATTGAAAAATTTATCGATTATCTCATTACCTCGAAACAAGTATCCTCCGTTCGCGAGGACCTGAGCACCTGAACTGCTCGAGAGATAACGCGAAAAGTGTTCCGGTTGAAGGAACTCGTACGATGAATCTCGTAATCCAGTGATCGCCAAAGAAAGGAGAAATAGTAGAATTTCTCGCCGCAATATTATTAGATGGTTGCAATAATTTCCGCTGTTTTTTCTTTTTCACTCTTCATTTATTACAGTTATAAAATATATAAATACTTGTGAATCAAAGTATTGGCCTTCCAAAGCTATAATCTTTTCTCTTTTTGGGACAAGAGATGAATTCCGCTTCGGAAGAATTGCCTGTTTTTTATCTAATACATTTACTTTGGCAATGGTTTGAAGCAAGTGAACCTGCGACTCGCGTTGGAATAATTGGATAAAAATTTTATTATTTGAATAATTTCAACCACGAATAATCGTACCACTTTTTTTAAATTTAGTGTCAGAATGACTAATTACGAATAATTTCCAAGAGCCGATGAAATATTTTATATTTTATTCTCAGTTGATATGGAGTAGCAAATATATCAGATGTAAGTACAACTCGAGGAAATATTTATCCAAGTGTCTTCAACAGACTTTTGTAAACCTACGCCTGCCTAAAGAAAAATATTCAGCACTTCACGGATATGCGCTGTTTATGGTTTCCCTTTTGAGGACCATACTTGTATATGTGCGAGAAGATTTTAAAAATAAACTATAGGAACAAAAATTTCAAACGAGCATCTTGAAAATAATCTTCGTACTGCCACTATTGGTTCATCCAAGAAACAAGCTCAGCATTCTCGTTAAAAATTATTTTTTTAATCAATATAAATATACTTCTTTAGTCAAAGTATCGTTTTAATGTAAAAATTGTTTTAACATTTTCATAAATAATATACATCGAATTGATAAAAAAGAATATATACAAACTATGCGTGGGTCTCGACAAATTTTTGTAGGCCATTGAGATCGAGAAGATCTAAAAGTTTGGACACTAGACAGTTAAAGTTTTTCTTTCTCCATTGCTTCGAGGAATATCTTCCTTGCGTCCAATGTCGGGTGAGGGTAGTTACTAATACGTGATACTGGCAGGCAAGAGGCAAAGTTTGTCGCAAACCCGCGCAAACAACTTGTCAAACAACGCGCGGTTATTTCCATGGACGGCGATGGCGGATGATGGCGTTTCGTAAAAGCGGCAGGCGATATTATGCCAATTAAATCGGCGTTGTGCGCGTGCGCGTGAGCGTTTCGCGACCGATTAAATTAAGTTGGTCGCTTTTACAAAGCGGCGAACCACCGCTCCGCACCGTGTGGAAGCCGCTCGTTACACGGGGCACGAACTTTTATCCGCGCATCGCCAATGCTCCCGTCTGCTCGTAAATGATCCAGTCACGTGACAACTCGCCTCGCCGGTAACCGCGAGTTATTCGAGCAATCGCTTTTATTACAACCGTTGTACGCGGCTAATTTCCGTGGCGTAACTCGATTTCACGCGATTACAAGTCCACCCGGCTACTTTCAATGGCCATTAATATCAACTCGGCTGACGATTTTAAATGGCGATCTTTAAACGGCGAAGAACACGCGTATATGATTGTTTCTTTAGTGTTGCTTCAGACTCGATAGACACGACGGTTGATAGTGATCTGCAGAGAAAGAGAGAGGGAGAGAATGTGGAACGATCGAAAAGGCGAACTCTTTTTTTTTCTTCTCCTTCCGTTTCTGTTCTCTTCCTCCTTTCTTTCTCGAGGTCGTACAATGTTGAAAGCAGTGTTTAGAAAGAGGACCGGGTTTTTAATGCCGCGTTTTGCCGCGCTTTAACGCTGCGTTTCATTTATCCGCCGATGTCGTTTGAAAAATCCCCCTCGATGTTGCTGAAACTCGGGATCATACTGACAAACGGATGGAATTGGACGACGTTTATTGTCAAGCGTAGGTCGGAAAATAATTTCCAACAGACGCGAAAAATATTTGAATTGTGGATTTTGAGTTTGCCGCGAGTTTTCACTGCGAAGGAAATAATATATATATATATTTTTTTTTTATCGTCTGTGTGACGATATAAAATCGCCGAGCAGATAAAATATTACCGCGACAAAAACGGTTCCTATTTATTTTTAAACGGCATTCGATCGACATCTGGCTTTGCCTATGTTCGATCGAAATAATTCAGAGGGACTAAAATTTTACCGCGGTATAAAAAGGATCGTGGACGAGGACAAACGAGACGCGAACGATTCGAGGTAACGTTGCGTTCTCCGATGGATTTTCCGCTTGTGCCTCTCGGAAATTTTTCCGACAAACGCCGGGTAATTGGAAGGACCAGTGAACACTTGGCGAAAGTTCAGCCCCAGCTGCGTCTCGTCGTTATTTACAGTTTTATCAAAAGTTCCGGAATCTCTGACCCCGTCGGCGCGATTATTCCTCCGGGAGAGAAGATTAAATATACAAATGTAATCGAAATTAACTATGCTCTGGGATACTTGAAGTTCCCGACCGTTTCTGCTTGATATTTCCATAATTGAGAGGGAACTGCAAACAGCACTGTTTTAAATTGCCAGCGAATCGCGAACATGCGTTGGAAAGAGTATGCAGCGAGTATGCGTATGTGTATGTGCGCGAGGAAAAGAATAGAAAACTGAAACATTTTCACTCGAGTGTTTTTCGTTTTCTTAACTTTATTTTTTTTCTCTTTTCAACATTTTCTTAACTTTATTTTTTTTCTCTTTTCTTTTTTCTTTTTTCTTTTCTTTTTTTTTTTTTTTTTGATTTCAGTAACACG
>NW_025109486.1:0-7048 GCF_011392965.1 Frieseomelitta varia
AAAAAAAAAAAAAAAAAAAAAAAAAAAGAAAAAAGAAAAAAACACGGACGCAACGAGATCTCTCTGCAAGCAACAGCGTTTGCTCTACCCTTATCGCGTGTACTTGTCATTGCACGGAACAGTCGCATTAACGGAGTGCAGTGCATTGGAAGGGAGTGTATGATCGAAACGAGCAACAACGTACAAGACGTTGAAATGCAAGAACCGTCGCGTCTATCCGGATTCCCATGCTACGAGCCTCGGTTCGATTATTAGTCTCTATGTCGAAGCGGAGCGTACGAGATACCTGTGTACGCCGACATGGCGGTGTTAATCAAATTTCCAATTCCGTTATCGGCTATCGGGAGCATCTCTCTCTCTCTCTCTCTCTCTTTCTCTGTCGAGATTTCTCGCCGTAGTTTTCATACCGCTGCGAAACGTTCCTACGTACGTACGTGTGCATGTATTGATATTTTTTCCTTCTTTTTTAATTTTTTCCTCTTTCAAAGAGCACCGTACAAGGCTCCGTCGTATAGCGGCCGCCTACGCGATTTATAATTGCGTCCTCTGAATTGGACGTGCGTGAGCGCGTTACGAGTCGAGGATGGAATTTTAAACGACGCGTCCGTGGCTCGAATAATGGCGTCCCGTGCGATTTTTCATCGATCAGTCTCAGGCTCGAGCGAGAGGCAAATGACGCGAGATCTATCCGATAAATTGTACATACGAAGTGTGACAAGTGTGATAACAGTGTAGCATCGTAGATTTAAGTTATTATTTCAGCTGTAGTTCGTTTGATTATATCAGATACAGTGTGAAGTAGTGTGAAGAAACGCGAAAGAGGAAAAGTATGAATGTGATGGGAGAAGCGCAACGTTGGCGTGAGGTGTTTCTCGTTTTGAAGAAAGCGAGAGCCGATCGAGGGGCGGAACAGAGTTGATTGAGTCGGAGATAGCATCGATCGAGTTGTGAAAAGTAGTTGATTGAGTTGTAAAAAGCAGTTTATTCGAGTATATTAGTTATTAATTTGTATTCATTACCTTGTTTGATCGCTATTATAATAAAATGAAAATAAATGAATTATAATAAATAAATAATATAATTTATTTAAAATTAGAATAAATAAATATTACCTCTATTATTCAATAAATATTACCTTATATTTAACCTCTAGAACAGCAATGAAAGGAAAGTGAGAAATCTACTGGGAAATTGTACGATGTCGAAGGGAAAGATTCCGCAGAGAAGTATATCGTAAATGAGAAATACAATTTTTTGATTAAAGACATCGTTTTCGAGATTTGAAAATTTTTCTGATCAAAGACATCGTTTTCAGGTTTGAAAATTTGCCAGGTGTACTTGAATTTCGTCAAGTTCTGGACTGCGCAGGAGTTGATTATCCCACTAGCAAGAATAAATGAAAAACGTGAAACGAAACTCCCCCGTTCGGGGCCTCGTTTTCAAGAAAACAGACATTGAATATGTTCAGTTAAAAACTCCTCCGGTAAACGCGTACTTGGCAAAGTTTCGAGCTTGAGTTTTCTCATTTTTCTTGCGAAAAATTATATTTTACGCTCTCGGCGTACTTTTTAGGTTAGAGCTTCCTGTTATTTTACTCCCAACAACAAGTTCGGAATTAAATTCAAACGGGCACGTGACAAATTTTCAAACTCGATTTCCTTTCGAAAACTTTCGGAAATGTTAGAAATTGAACCATCGTTTCCCCTTCGATACTTTCAATACAGATACACCCTGTGCAACGAAGGTATCGAACGAAACAGAGAACGAAGAGGTTCAAAGTTAATAACAAGCGTCTGACAGAAGCAACAGCGATCGTACGCCGGTGCGTAGTGAAAGACAGGGATGAGAATACGTTGAGCTACGAGCCTCGGGAACGAGGTCTTCCATTCAACCGGTGGGACATGGAGCGAAATTGAAACCGAAGTTCGCGCGGGTGATTTTGGAGAGACCGGTGCGCGAGATCTTCGAGTTACCCCGTATAAACTATATCCTTTGTTTCTCGATGACCGAGACGCGAGTATCTCTGGCACCGTTGCCTCCCCGTTCTTTTATGATCTCGCGATAAATTTCCCCCGACGATAATCGCCGCCGTGAGAGCGATAAACTTTTTCGAGAGGCGATGCGCCTGAAGCGTACGACCGAGATATAGAAGCAGAATTTTTATACAGCTGTCTGCGTGATGGCCCATATAACTCTTGCCGTGTTGTCTGAAGTTCATACAGCACGGATCTTTTATACCGTCATTATCATCGTCTTCCTGTAGAAAAGGTGAACATCTTTCGGCATAAAAATTGTGCTCTAATCGAAAAAAAAAAAAGGGATTCGTAGGCAGGTAAATATATTCGATGCTTCGTTTTCATCGGAATGTGAATTTTCGTAAAAAAATTCAGACTCTGTCTAATATCTCGGGATCTAATCTAATTTAATCTAGATTAGGGTCTGCTAGTTCGGGAACTTTGTGTGGCACGCTCGAGGTCTCACGATAATTTTCAACTCCTTGCGTTGGCAACTGGTTCGCGGACCATAACGAGTGACCGAACCGTATACAATAATTCGTCGCTTTCTTTTACTTTTGAACTCGTCGGTACGATTATCATTTGTTTCGCCTGGGTTACATTTAAATATACTTGAAACTGAGAAAATGTTGCAATTTGGGACGTGCTGTCATTCCAGCGAAAGAGGTTAAAGAGAATTAGCAAAAGCAGTAACAGCCTTGCTGGCACATTAAAACTGGATGGCGAAAATTATCTGAAAGTTTTGTCCGTGCACGTGTGTCAATAGCGCGCAGCGTGCCATAGTCCCAGGCAAAAATATCTAAACGCGGACGATGTCAACGATTTGTCGTCACTTTCAGGTTCAGAAATCTTCGATACCGATGGACACGGAAACGAAAGAGTCCTCCCCAATTTTCTATCGACTCAGGAACGTAGAGAAATCGTCTGACTCTGATAAGGGACAGTTTTCTTATCATTTGAGAGAATCGAAGAACAGCGAAGAGTTCTTTTATCGAGTCACGAAGAACATCGTACGAGGACTATTGATTATTCGCAGAGAGACAAATTCAGTAGGAAAGATCGTGTTTAACCTGGAAGCGGAAGATCAAAAGATGAATTATCATCCTTCTTGCAAGGAAACGTTAAATTATCAGGGAGAGGAAGAGGAAGTTGTTTCAAAGCAACGTTGTCCAACCAAAGCCCCTCGAGCTTAGAGAGCTTCCCTCATTCAGTCTCTGTTTCAGTGATACTGAAACGTTGCACCGTGGACACTGTAGTATACTACGTACGAGAAGTACTTATTAGCGGATGCGATTGCTCTGCGACGGTGGATCTGTTGATTCCTCGACGACTGCCGCCAAACCAGACAAAACCACGTAAAACCGTTCTCTGCACGAACGATGCTGTTTTCAAGTCTGTGTTTTGCGCGCCAAAACGAATATACCTGTACGTGTGTGTATGGTCAGTTGTGTCGTACACACAGTGAAGAGCATAATTGGGCTAATAACAACGAAAAATTGTGAATCATTTGAACTGATGTAACTTTGCAAAGAAAGATCATAATCCACTTGGTCTCATTTCAATGAGCAAATTTTCAACTTTCAAACCATCCCTGAATTCATAAAAACGTATCAAGGAATGTTCACCGACTCGTTCGATTTCTCCAGCTCCGAGTTCCTCCTCGCGCGAGAAAAAACAAGAGCTGAAAGCAGAGGAGATTTAATTCCATGAAGGGAGATTAATCATCCCGAAGATGGTAGCCAGCGAGCGTCTCCGGTCGCGCAAAAGTAACGATTGTTTCGCTTAGGAGCTTAATTAAGGAGGCATAGAGCAGCGGTAAGAGTTAATGGGATATCGTTAAGCTTAATTGCGTTTCAAGGGGAGCGCTTCAAGCTGAAAGTGTGTCGCGTCGGATCTGGCGGGCAACTTCGAGGCTGGAATATCGATGTAAATCCAGCGTGTGTTCGTTGGATCGACCTCGATCTAACGAAATTGGCGAAAGAAACCAACGAGACTACGATTTCATAGTTCGTTGTTAATCACGCGAAATTCTGGCCTTGCTGTTTAATCCAATTTCAGCGGCGAACGTTCGTTGTTAATTGTGTCTGGGATACGTGAGAGAGGCCGCGCTTTCATTCACAAATTGAGCTGACAGGCACAGATAACGACAGAGAGAGAGAGAGAGAGAGAATGCATCTCCGTTCCAAAGCCGCAATGACGTTTCGACGTTTGTGCACTCTCTCTCTCTCTCAGAACCGTGGTAGAATCAATTGAACTCCTTTAAACGCGTCAAACGCGCCATTTCGTGCTTTTCGCGCTCTTTGTGCTCTGCCCGACGCGCATTGTTGGCGAAAGGGCCGAAAGTGGTTATTTCCATTCTGCTCGGCGACGCGACGCGTTCAAAATCAGAGAGAGAGAGAGAGAGAGGGAGAGGAAGAAAAGCACGAGCACCGATTCGACCGATCGATATATCCGTATTAGGTGAGCCACAGTTATGGTTTTACGGACTTTTAGTAAAACGGAGAAGGAAAACGAGAAACGAAGAAAAAGACATGCGAATTATCGGTGATACGAGTAGCAAGTTTTTGTTGACGAGGGAAAAAATGGACTTTGGAATGGAGAAAGCGTTGAGAACGTTCGCAAGTTTTATAAATCTCTGAACAAATTCCAAGTCGAGTATAATAATACGCCTTTCGATACGTCGATGGTTTCCATACGCAATGAGATCGGCTCGGTTAAATTAAATCAAACTCATTTTTTCGAACGAATGTCACGAATAACTTTGCTCTCAACTGATATTGATCTAACGAAGACTATCTATCGCTAAATATTAAATGATGTTTGCTGATCCAAACTTGCGCGATTAACGAGAAAATAACACGTCGAGACGCTGTAAAAATTCCTTTGTCAGATAAATTACATGGTAAACAGTAAGCACAGTTTATGCAAATGATACTGCTGGATGTTCAGTGAAACGTTAGCAAGTTCTGACAATCGACGCGATACTAATTACTCATTGTTCATGCTTCTCGCGTAAAATTTTCGACCGTTGTGCTCGACGTTCGTGGAAGAATATTCTCAATTTCAGTTTCATATTGACTGATTGCGAAACGTCAATTTTCACCTCATTATCGAGATGCCACCGTTTGCTTGAAAGAAGAGAGAAACTCGATCGACCACGTTCCAAACGATCCACGGGAATGTGCGTCCTTTGTCAAATTTCGTATGATGATGAAGTCAAGTTGGAGTTTAGTTTGACATCATTTTGTATTCCGGGGAACATTGGTATGTATTTTGAAATCCGAGTCAACAAAGAAATTTCGACGTTAAGGTAATTGAAAGCCAAACTCCAACTCCAACTTTATCGTCTAGAAATCCGCTGTACAATCGATCGAAAAATATTATCGAGATACCACGTTTTACTCGGGAGAAGAGAGACACTCGATTGACGTTTCTTTTCGACAAAATCATTACTTCGAGTTCTGGAAAAAACTTCTGACACTCTGAACCAACGAAGAACACGAAATTTCCATCAAACTAAACTCCAACTTGACTTCATCATCACATTACGCTACATCATATGTGCATAATTGATCGAAAGCGTGTTCATTTTAAAATTTCGCACGATTTGCAAGAGATATACGCCACTCGTACAGGATATTGAGAACTTCGACAACCCGTCGGTGCTTATCGCCCATCGTGATCTCGCCGAGCAGTAAAATAATGTTTCACTTTCCGCTTGGTAAAGTGGAACTTCGCTATCTCGCCAATTCCATTGAACGGCTGGGCTGCCAGCGTTGGCAGAAATCGGTAGACCGACCGTTCGAACTTCATTTGTCCAGGGTGGGAAGGGGCAAGCCCTTTTGACCGGGTATAAAGTGATCGACGGCTGCTTTGGCAAAAGGAATTCGGCTCTCGCCACAGACGATGATCCTCCACGGTTGCAAAGCTTTCGCAGACGCATCGGTGAACGCACATTCCCGGCATTGGGTCAAAGACCCGGGGTCCTGTTGGTTCTGTGCTACCCTCAGGTGGACTCGAAACTCGGTGTCTGATTCGAGATAGCCATGGAACTCGGGGACAATGAGCCGGATACTATGCTTGTTTGTTTCTGCGCGTATGGTCAACAAGACCGAGTCGGTGGGACCCTAGTTGACAGAGAGCAACAGAGTACACGTGTATAATACCATCTTACACTCACTTTGTTATTAATTGCAACGCCAGCATTAACATGACATGTTGTTAAATGGATAGTTACCCTGTTGCTCTGGCATGCCGTAATCGCGAACAGAATACACGTAGCTAGTTGAGTTTGGTTTGTCCATTTCGGGAGGAATAGCAACGCATTTTGCGCCGCATCTGCCATCTAGATCGGCGATGATAATACTTATATTTTGATTGGTAATAACAGAACTGATGTACGAATGTTACTCGATGTATCAGTTTGAAATTCAACGCGTCAAGATACGATTACGATTAATTTTTACTTTAATAGCATTGAATGCAACTTACAATTATTTCTCGAAACAAACGAGCGTTTTGAAAGACTGTATTTAACGTTTTAATGCAAAACATTAAAAACTGTTCAAACTAAAATTACAGTATGTGCATGTTATATTGTATTACATCCATTTAACCTTTTGCTCGCTGCAGATCCAGTCATAAAAATATTTTTTTCAATGTTTTTATATGCTGTGACAATTCGCAAAGTATCCTCACTTTAGCTACGTGATATGAAAATATTTTGGACTAAAATGAATGTATTTTAACCAAAGTAATATTGCGACGACGAAAACAATCACCGTTATGAAGAGAAATTTGACAGAATTTGCAAATAAATTTGTTCCTTGTATGTGTGGCGCATACTCGACAGAGTCTTCGGAAAAGATGTATTTTTTTACGTGACCAGCGCAAAACGATAATTTGACAGATTCTTCTCTGTTTACATTAATCGCGCGATTGTTCTTTCCGTTTGATTAGAAATTAATCAAATCGAAAGGCTTGATAATTTCACGTTTCACGGTTCATTTCTTTCTTTTTTTTTTTTTTTTTTT
>NW_025109487.1:0-7050 GCF_011392965.1 Frieseomelitta varia
GGAAAAAAAAAAAAAAAAAAGAAAAAAAAAGAAAAAAACGGAAGAAAAATTTTAAAAAAATTTTACCTTCTTGATCTCCATGCTGCCGGGAGTACTGGAACGCTGCGGCGGCGGCGAGAAGGCTATCTTTTCGTACGGTATCGTTCCACGGCAGAGAGCGCTCGGATCCAAACTGAGAGCGGCCTTTAGCGCGTTTTTCTTTAACATTCCATTTACGTTAGTGGCATTCGTATTTAGGCCAGCGTGACTAGGGGAGCAGGTACGTGTGTTGGGTGACGAATTCGTCGTGTCTGGCGGCGTATCGGAGGAAGCAACGATCAGAGAGTCCGAGTTGGTGTCGGTGGTGGTCACGCTCTCGTTGCCGTTTCTTTTATCCACGTCCGTCACCTCGGCCGTGCTGCTTCGACGACACTCGATATCTGTTGGACGGTTGTTTCCATTGTCTGCGATTTTTAACTTACCACTATTTTCGATGTCCGTTGAAGTTCGATGTACGCTTTTCTCATCCCGGTTCGAGCTGTCGGCGTTGTGTTTCTTCTGGAAAGTTTCGTCAGAATTCGTCATCAGATACGTACATGCGTGTCGTAAATTTTGTTTGGTGTCTTTTTCATCGCTGTTGGCCATTAATGCCGATCCTCCATGTACACAGATAATGACACACAGATAACGGAGAAACTCGATAGAGATTACGCTACGTTAACAATAAGTGAAATTTCCTTTTCAAACAGCGAGTCAACAGTGAGATTGGAGCACAAAATAACGGTGTATACAATATTTTCACGCGAATCGGAAGGGAATTTAGAAAACGGAAATTCACTAGAGAACACGTGAAAAAATGAAATTGAAGGCCATATCAATTTCGTTTTAATTTTAATATTACAAGTGGAACATTAACAGCCAACGTGTTACGAATATAATATAATAATAAATATTACACTGCTGATACAACTAGTAACATTCAGTTGAAACCAAATGACATCAAAAGGATGAAATGTTTAACATTGGAAAATATGAATTAACGAATAGCACGAATGCGAATAGTTTGCTTAAAGAAAAAAGATAAGAAAAGGAAGAAAAAGAAACACTAGCACACATGGTAGCATAAATATTTACATACGTGGTATGTAATTATTCGCACAAATACTCTGCTATTCGTTTGTTTAAATAATTTTTAATTCATCGCTACTATACGAGTTACGTTATGCTTTATATTAGTGTAAATTTGATCAAATTTAATTGAAATTCAAACTGTTTAATTAGTTTTTGTTGATAAAACGTAAGTAATTACGTGGAAAGTTCATTATTAAAATAGCAAAATTAAAAGTAAAAGTAAAAAAAGCACCACTGCTTGTGCAAATATTTGTGTCAATTTAATACGTGTCAATTTAAATTGTACCCATCTATTGGTATTGATCAAGATTTACAATAATAATATATACAGACGATAGTATCTAACTGGGTACTTGAGTAGAAATATTAACACGTTGAGTGCCGCGGAGGTCACCGGTGAGGCCACCCCAGTAACATTAATCCGCTAAACACGATTGCCTATATCGATTAGGTAACGACCGAGATTCGTGTTGGCAGCATCATTCTGGACCAGTCATGGAAAATCATTCGTGACATTCAACGTGTTAAATACGCAGTGCATATGCATAGCGAAACATCTGCTACGGTTGGAAGGACGAAAAAAAAAAAAAAAAAAAAACAATTTTCGTGAGAGAAGATCGTAAATCTCCGAAATTAGGGAAAATGATATATAAGCAAAAGAGTTTACCTAAGCTTCGAGCGATGGTACAATAAAAAGAAGGTATAGCAGAGAAGCAGAAGAGAAATGTTTCTGGTGTAGAACGCAGAATATCCAATGTACCTCTGTATGATCATTCTCGTGATTGAAATCGTCGCGACTCGCGTTCCCGCCAACGGTTTGTTCGGTTGTGTCGGACGTAGGGCCATACGGATTTCGGATCTCTGTCGGTGGCACGTTATTTCTTTCGTTCGAATTCGTTCGGTTGGCGAAATTTTCGTTTCTGGCGTTAGGGTTATTGCCGGCAATAGCTTGAGCCATACGTTGACTAGCCGATCGCGGATCGATAATTCTGGGTTGCATGTAACCACATGCGTCCAGCTATAAAAATTACAGTACATACACAGTTACATACACACCACACACACACACACACACACACACACACACACACACACACACACACAGGAGAGTTCGATGAAGAAGAAGAAGAAGAAGAAAAGGGAAAAGAGAAAGGAGGAAAATGTGTGGCGAGAGGAGAGATTGTTTTTAGAGTTTAGTAAAGCAAGTTTTCACTTGTTTGTGATATACATATGTATGTATGTATGTATGTATGTATGTATGTATGTATGTACGATAGTACTCACTTCCGACTGCACGTTGATGCATTCTGTTTCCGGATCTGGTCTCACGATGCTGACTTCACGCTCGCAGATTGGTAAAATATCGAAATTTGGCGTTGGATGTTTTATCACGTCAGGGTCCTAAGTGTAAATGTTATCTTTTGAAATCAGACGAAACATCGTTTCGAATCGTCGTCTGAAATTCGTTATTCCGACCGTGAGATGCACGGCATGGTACGCTACAAGATAAACTAATATGACAGTGACGTGTGAGAAAATCTGTGGGAAGCACACAGGGTATTGTGATCTAGCTCGAAAGAAACGTCTCTCCTCGAATCGAGGAGTATCTTAAACCTGAGTATCTTAAAAAAAAAAAGAAAAAAAAATGAGGCATTTATTTTACACGGCACGATATTTATCCGTATTCTACTAATCGCTAGTTATCGTGATTGCGTCGTAACATCGTAAGTCATTAACACGAGAACGATTCGTCGACTGATCTCGAAACGCACGTTATAGGACGTTTTACGAAACGAAACGAAATTGATTTGCACTTTTTTTATCTAATTTCGAATTTTCAACTCGACAAAGAGTCGAATCATATTTTCGATAATCTTCAGCGAACAGGTTGATAAATTTTTACCTGTAAACAGTAACCAATTCTCTCGACGATAGTGGCGAAGCTAGGCCGGTCCTCGGGTCGCGAGTGCCAACATCGTGTCATTATTCCATAAATCGGGTCGGGGCATCCCGCTGGTTTTTCCAGACGGCCCCCCAACGTTACCATCGCCATAGCTTCCCTGTTGGTACAACCGGTGTAAGGTATATAGCCAAAGGACATAATTTCCCACAGTAGTACGCCAAATGCCCTATAATTGGAGAAATTAGTCGCGTCAATAACCCCTTCATATGTATATACGACATGTATATACTTGTTGTACGTGTCTTCATTTCGGCAATGGTAACGCTTTTAATCGCAGATCATTTTAGAGAACTACCAAAGTGGTGGTCGAATGGATCAATTTATAATTTTTGTTGGATATTTTATAGACACAGCGAAACAGCGTATTTTTAAAGATTTGAATAACTTTTCGTGACACGTAAGTACGAGTAAAAGCTTGTGCGTGACAGTCCGTTGTAAAGTTTCTCCACTTTATAGACGACATCCACGCGTTCAGAACCATAAAAAGTACACGCGTGCATGCACGCGTTTAGCGTCTGCAGCGTTAAATGACAAAGAAACTTTTTTGCCATTTTTCAAAAGAACCATTAGGTTTTTTGCAATCTGTGGAAAAGTTTTACCTTCGTGACGAGTAGAGTACAGTGGAAAAAGGAAAAGGAAATTTTCCGACCCTGAAATTCTTTAGGAAATTCTTTCTTTATACACATATATATATATATATATTCCGATTCGAGTCGAAAGCGAAGACAGCGTTCATCTATGACAGCTACGGACAGCTACGGACAAGCTTTTCTTTCCACCATCGCTGTACGTAATGGTATGTACGATGGGTTAGGTTTGGGTTAGGATTGAAAAGGGTTATTTCCAAGTCTCACCAGACGTCGGTCTTGGTAGTGAATATCCCGTCCAAGAAACTCTCCGGTGGCATCCACTTGATCGGCAACATGGCCTTGCCTCCCTTCCTGTAGTAGTCGCTTCTGTAAATGTCCTTGGCCATCCCGAAGTCGGCAATTTTCACTACCCGGCCGGGTCCTTTGCACGTGAGCAAACAGTTTCTGGCAGCGATGTCTCGATGAATGAACCGGGCCTCCTCCATGTACTTGCAACCATTGGCCACGTCGTAGCCGCACATTATCAGATCCTGCATCGTCAACGACGTCGGCCGGTCCTGCCAAAACAGGAATATACCATAGGCATGCAGCCGAATGATGACGACCAGAGCCAAAAGTTTACGGCTGTGCCTGTTGTAAATTGCAATCGAGAACGACAGACATGTAGTCGACGGAAGATAATGAAACGGAGAATGATACGAAGAAGACACGATAGAAGAAGAAGAAGAAGAAGAAGAAGAAGAAGAAGAAGAAGAAGAAGAAGAAGAAGAAGAAGAAAAAGAAAGAACAAGCGTTGGGGAGATGGCACCCGATAAATAATAAACCGTGTAGAGAAGCTCGATAGTACAATAAAATTCACATTAAAGGAAAGATATAAAACAGATGCAAAGCATCTTCGAGCCTTTTAGGAAATCCCCTGCGAAATAGGACCCAGAAGGAATAAGGGTTGCTACGTCGAGGTAAGATCAAACGATACTCGAAAGTGGAGATTAACGAAATTAAATTGGATTTAATTCTATGCGAGCTGTCGAACGAGTGAGTCTGTCGGACGAGCTGCAGCGCGTTTAAATAATTGTCGAATTGTACGAGTGTGTATGTAATCGTATGAATAATTACACTACAACTGTATATGTATACTATTTATAGTTATAGGTAGCTGGAAATCGAATGAAAAAAAATCAGTATTCTCAACAGAGTAAAAATGAGTTTGTTGGATGGAGCTTGCTACTATGTGTGGAGTATTATTATAAATGAGTGTTGCTTCGGTTATTATCCAGCGATGATTATGACGATGATTTGATGCGAAGAAAGGCTATTTACCGCGCGTGGTCTTTCCTCTCGAAGAAAATTCTTCAAATTCCCGCCGGCAAGCAGTTCCAACACAATGTATTTTGGATTCTTGTCGAAAGACACGCCGATAAAATGTACGATGTTAGGGTGATTAAACTTGCTCATAATCAGCGCTTCCATCATGAAATCTGCTTCGGTTTGAGGCATGGACAAGGAGGGTATGGTCTTGACGGCGATGGGGTGTTCTTCGTTGCGTCTGTATTTGTACACGCCTTGAAACACTTCGCCGAAAGCACCTTGGCCAAGGGGTCTACCAAAAAAAAAAAAAAAAAAAAAAAACACAATTACGTGGATCGATTCGGTGGACATGAAGCTGTCTGTAATTCGTCAATTTATTAACAATTTGCGTAACGAACAAACAAATTCTTGGTCTTTGATTCGATTCGAGTCGATCATCGACTGAAAATTGCCATTGAATTTACCAATGGTACTTACTTTACCAAAGTGATACACTCGCGAGGTATTTGCGGCAAATCTTTGAAGCTGTAGAGGTTCCCAGCAAACTCGTAATTGGGATTGAACTCGGTCATCATGGTGTCGGAAACGGCGCGCAGAGAGGTTAATTCGGTACCGTTGCCAAACATTACTTGTCGTCGTTGTAGAAGCGCCTTTCGACTTTGATAACGATTATCTATCGAAAACAAACAACAACACGTGACGTTTACGAATCGAATTGTAATTTCACGTTGTGTAATTGTAATCGAAAGTTTATCGAAAAGTTTCAAAAAGTTTCTTACAAAGTAGTAGGCAAACGGCGGTGAAAGCAAAGAGTAGGCCAATGCTTGCAGCTATCAGTAAAATCATGTACGTTTGATGCGTGACCTTTGATTCGTTGGCCACTGTAAATGAAACGATTGTCACACGTATGGAAAATTTGGTGAAAAAATCAAAGTTGCTACAAGTAGAAAAGATATACGGAGAGAGAGAGAGAGAGAGAGAGAGAGAGGGGTTTACATAGTTTACTCACTAACGCAAGATATCGAATCGTTGCTCAAGAACCAGCCTGGAGGGCAGAGACACTTTGTCTCGCTGAGATGCCGATCGAGAGAGACGCAACGAAAATCGCAACCGCAACCGCTGATAGCTGGAATGATGTAAACTTCGCCAGGTCCGTGGTTTATCGCTGGCTGGAAGTGAACGTGCGTAAGTTTGTTGGTAGCGTAGGAGTAACCGCCTTCACCGTTACCCAGTTCCTTGTGTCCGGTGTTACCACCTGGTAATCACGACAATTGTCGAATTGTCGATAAACGAGGCAAGAGCTTAGAAGAATGATCGATCCGTCGATCGATTGATTAGATCAGATTGATTCTAAAGTTTCGAATGAACGCTTGAAACGCACGCACGACTCGTGGCTCCAGGCAGTAGCCCCCAGAGTCAAGTGTCCGCACTTTTAAGCTTCATCTGCTCTACCAGCTACTTTGTATGTCACGCAGACGCTTATGACATATAAAACGAGCGTCCTCCGTTTCCGGTCCCGAACCGGTGGGCGACTGTGTCGCCTAACTACTGGGGACTACTGCGCATTATTATTGTCGCAATTAGTTACCTATGTAACCACCGCCACCGCCTCCTGTGAGACATCCACCACCTCCGCCACCGAATCCTCCGTTGCCGTGAGTCTGATTTTCAGGACTGCAACCGATTCCCCCTAAGCCACCTTTGACCAGGGACGCGCCGACCGAGGACGATCGAGCCGAAACGCTGTTTGACGACTCGTTCCATCCGCCGCCAGGGCCACCTAGGTCTACGTCACGTTATTTACGTTATTTACGTTATTTACAACATTTACGATCAACGCAACGACGCTTCCTTTCGAAGCTGCCAGCTGCAACTACGAATACGTGTATACTAAGCGTAAAAAGAGAAAAAAAGAAAAAGACGGTCCACCGAGCGGTGAACTTTAACCGTCCGACGTGGCTTCTTATCAAATAGCTCCGTGGCTATGTTCTAATATTAATAAAATTCCTAAAAACGCAGCAAACTCTGACTCGTTTTTTTTTTTTTTTTTTTTTTTTTTTTTTTTTTTTTTTTTTTTTT
>NW_025109488.1:0-7084 GCF_011392965.1 Frieseomelitta varia
TATATATATATAGTATAAATTTTATATTACATTTAATTTCCAATTAAAAAATTTATTTAATTATAATATATATAATAATTATTTATTTATATTTTATTATATTTCTCATTGTAGAATGAACTCAGAAGAATCAATCGCTCTTTTCTCGTTAATTTTTATCAAGTACATTTCTTTCGTCGTGTCACTGTTTATGGAAATTCACAATGTTTTTCAATATTCTTTATTTATTGCTTTGTACCTACGAAAAGATACAGTTTTGCTTATAAATACGTATATCGATTCTATTGGGGAATTATTGAAGTTAAATTAACTTAAGTTAATTAACCCACGACTGTCTCTTCTAAAGGGATATCTAATTTAAATCTAGACAACAGTTCGAATTTTCCCTTTTTATAGTTGCTGATAATTATAATGAACGTAGAACGTGTATGTTTGGTGTTGTATGATATAACGTCTGCACAAACGCGTAGAGTGAAAGCTATAATAATGACGTAAGAAGCACAAAAGAAATTCCTGAGGAAAGAGGCGCGAGCCAATTGACACTCGTTGAAATAATTTGAATAACCCAGAATAATATATATAATTGACATAAATTACATTTCGGGAGATTGAAAGTATGTATAATGTATATGTATAATCATCTCCTATATATACTGTACTTGTTCTAGCAAACTCTCAATGCACGTTGATGCATCACACGTTAGAGAAATGTAATTAGCAAAATTTCATGCTAAATATCATTTGTACAGGACGATCGTTTTATTCGAAGTGATACTGCCGACAGGTGGTGCAAAGGATGTTTCAAAAGAGGGTTAAAAGGGTTAACAAGGAATTCGTAGAATACAAAAGAATACTTACAGAGTAGTACTGTAAAATAGAACAGTAACTTTACGAAAGTAATAATATTTAATTGATTAGAATTTATTTCTTGCCTCTGTCCCCGCCAGTCTCAGTTTGAAATTGCAACGAATATATATATGCGCGTGTCTAATGAACACACACGACGTGATTACAACGTATTGTTACGAAAGGGAAAAGAATTTGCCGTTTCGTGAAACAACCACTTATGAAACGGCCGCCGATTGCGCAACAAATCGATCAGCTTTTGAAATTCCTGGTTGCTGATCCTTCCTTGTGTCGGGGCTTTTAATTAAAACGAGGGATTTTCAATGCGAACGGATTTGTGTCATTGTCACGGCGCGAGGCCTCGCTTCTGGAGATCGGTGTGACACTCAGTGACCTCCTTCTGCATGTATTACAGGGGTGTTGGAGATGGCGGCCACAGAGAGCACGATCCGTTTCAGCGGCCATACATTGGACAAGGCTACTAAGGCCAAGGTGAGTCCTTTCTTTCTCTTACCGCTGCTCTCTACGTTTGTCATTCTTTTCCTTTTTTTTCTGTCCACCGTTTTCTAAGTTAACGTTCAACGGACAACGTGCGTAGATAAGGAAAAGTTATATATTGTGGCTCAACCGGGAATACAGATTGGAAACGTGTTGAGAGATTTGAGAGTGATTTCAGAGAGTATCGTCATTGATATATGAATCTAATAAAACGGAGTGAAATGCTGTGTGACCGGTCACGAGAAAATATTTTCAGAGGAGTGTCAGTAGTTTCAAAAAATTTTAAAAACTGGTTTCACACTTGAATTTTTGTTCTAATTCCTGAAATGGGATATATCTATTTTTCATTGTTTCAGAAAGTTTTTCAATCCTTACATATTATAAAAGATAAATAAAAGATTCGAAATTTTTATTATTCTTTCTCTAAAAATAGCCTTTTCTAGCGATCGCGTTACAAGTTTCCTTGAAGAATATATCCTCGAGAAACTCAATTTGCAACTTAACTAACTGCTAGATAGTTCAATTTAAGCTTTTAAGTTTTAGTTTCAACTATTTAGGTGTAATAAACAAAATATAAGTATCAAATAAATACTTATAACGTTAAAGATATAACCTTCCCTTGAAAGTTTAGATCTTATGCACAAAATTGTAGGCAAAATTACTCAACAAAAAGCATAATTCATATCTCTATATTACAATAGGTAGTCAAATTAGGGAACTTTTAACTCTATATAAAGAATACGTGATAACTAAGAATAGCGTACGATTATTTTAACTAGAGATTCTATTTTCTAGAATATGTGAGCGATATTGATAGTCTGCATCTTCTACCGACATTTATTATATGTTTTTCATTGTAGGTAACATTGGAGAATTACTACAGCAATCTGATAGCTCAGCATATCGAACGAAAGCAGAGGCTCGCAAAGTTGGAAGAATCGTTGAAAGACGAGGGATTGTCGGAGCAGCAGAAGCAGGAGAAACGGCTGCAACATGCCCAGAAAGAAACTGAATTTCTCCGCTTGAAACGTTCTCGGCTCGGTGTCGAAGACTTTGAGCCTCTGAAAGTTATCGGCAGAGGTGCTTTCGGAGAGGTAAGATTATTTTCGCTAATTTGTCGTTTCTATTCGAAAAAATGAAACGGCAAAGGTAACGTCATCCTGCGAGCAAATTCAATAAATAATCTTCGACTTGAAATAATCCTAGTTTGAGAAAAATTATTTACGGGGACGAATTAATGTTTATTTGAGGTAAAATGCTCATTATTTGACCATTTTATTTGATTGCCAAACAATGAAATAATTTAAAGGAAAAAATCGCTTGCTTGTTCGAACGATTATTTCAAGATAACGTTGAGACAAGTAGGATAATACATTGATCAATGGTAAATTAATTAATTAAGTCTGTCCCTCTTTAAGAGATATATCGATCGATTTAAAAGTACCTATGTTTGTAATCTTGTCGTTGTATATCGTAAAGGTAAGACTCGTGCAAAAGAAGGACACCGGACACGTGTATGCGATGAAAATTTTAAGAAAAGCCGATATGCTGGAGAAGGAGCAAGTGGCGCACGTGAGGGCGGAAAGAGACGTTCTGGTAGAGGCGGATCATCAATGGGTCGTAAAAATGTATTATAGCTTTCAAGATCCTATAAATTTGTATTTAATCATGGAATTTCTTCCAGGCGGTAAGATTTCATTTTTAATATCGTTTCTATGCTAGCTCCACACTTGTATCTGTTACTTTTGTTAAATTTCTTCTAACACTTCATCTCTTCTTTCCTCTCTAACATTTTTCTTCTTTGCAAATTAACGCTACAACAAAATGTATGCTAAGATATAATATAGATTCAGTTGAGAGTTTTGATTTCGTTACTGGGTTTGTTAAACTTTATGCAATTTCTTATGGACACGATTGAAAAGTATAATCTAAAAGAAATATTACAACAGTTACTCTATTGAAAAGTATAATCTATAAAAATATTACAACAGTTACTCTACTTTTCGATATTTTACGTGCCCCGCGTATTCTTGCATCCTTGGCCCCTAGTTGAATTTTAATAATTTACGACAAGAAGAAACAACTTTTTTAGTATTCTGTTTTTCTATTTTATTTTGTTGTTCTATAAGAATTCAGATACTGTGCCATTATATACTATTATATTATGCTACATACTATAATGCTGTAATACTATTTTCCAGAAAAGAATTTCTATTTTTGTATATGTAAGAATTTTACATTATATATGTACAGAGGTCCATAGATACATAAAAATCCGCAGCCTATTCATTAAATAATGTAATTACAATAAATATTTATCTTCTCTCAATTTTCTATTAAATTAGAACTAATGTCCTTCTCGTGCGTTACTTAGAAAATACAACGGGGAATCATCAGAATATGTTTTTGCAGGTGACATGATGACACTGCTGATGAAGAAGGATACGCTTTCCGAAGAATGCACACAGTTTTATATCTCGGAGACGGCGTTAGCGATCGATTCCATTCACAAGCTGGGATTTATTCATAGGTACAAATTTATAAAAGCCACCAAAGGAAAAAAGAATGATGAGAGTAAAAATGAAACATGATGCAGCCCGATTTACCGATTGATCGTTTAATAACTTTTTTTTTTTTTTTTTTTTTTCAGAGATATCAAACCGGACAACCTGTTACTGGATGCACGGGGTCATATAAAACTCTCTGATTTCGGGTTATGTACGGGTTTGAAAAAGTCTCACAGAACCGATTTCTATAGAGATCTCAGTCAAGCGAAACCTTCCGATTTCAGTGAGTAACAACTTTTCCGCTTCTCTATATTAATTGTTGTTTCTAATACACGTTTCCAGTATTGTTTTGTTTTCTGTTTTTTAACATTAGAATAAACAAAATGACCAGCTCGTAATCTTTCGTAAAGTTCGATCGATAAAAACTTGTGGTCTTTATTTTGTTACACGTTTGCTCCGGCTCCCTGTACTTTCATTTCTCTGATACAGTCTTCGTACTTCGATCTTAAACAGTTTTCAGTGTTTAATGCTCTGTCTGTCGTTTGTTTCGATTATCAAGCTTTGATTATTTTGTTGACTAGTGACATCGTGCGGAAGCGGAAGTGGCGGAGCGATGGATAGTAAAAGGAGAGCAGAGAGCTGGAAAAGAAATAGGAGAGCGTTGGCTTACAGTACGGTAGGAACACCCGATTACATAGCTCCGGAAGTGTTTTTGCAAACTGGTTATGGACCTGCTTGCGACTGCTGGTCCTTGGGCGTTATCATGTACGAGATGCTCATAGGTACTGAATATTTCCTATTTTCTTTGCTCTCGGCGTTTCCCACGGCGAGTCTCATTAATAACCATCGTGTTTATTTCAGGATATCCTCCCTTTTGCAGTGAAAACCCCCAAGAAACTTATAGGAAAGTTATGAATTGGAGAGAGACTTTAGTTTTCCCGCCAGAAGTTCCCATCAGCGAAGAAGCGAAAGATACTATAATTAGATTCTGCTGTGAAGCTGATAGGAGACTAGGTTAATATCTCTGATTGGATCCATACCCATCCTTCTGTTACTTTCATCACTGTTTATGTTATTTCGTTTTAAAATTGACATTTCTTTTGAACAAAAAAAAAAAAAAAAGATTCGTGCGATTCTTACTTCAAATTGATTACTCGCAGGTGCGCAAAGAGGCATTGAAGAGCTTAAACTAGCTCCGTTCTTTCGTGGCGTCGATTGGGAACATATCAGGGAAAGGCCAGCCGCAATTCCAGTCGAAGTACGTTCCATCGACGACACCTCCAATTTCGATGAATTTCCAGACGTGAAATTGGAAATACGTAAGTACGCTGAACGTTTTTTAATTACCATTACACTTGCACGAAGAAGTATTAAAAGACGAGGGGAGCACTTGGGTTACTTTCCCCCAATAACTCAAGGTCGAGTGTAATTTTCCCTTTTCTTTTCTCGTCTTCGATTACAGCGTCAGCGCCGATGCCTCAAGACGGAGAGGTAATATACAAGGACTGGGTGTTCATTAATTACACGTTCAAACGATTCGAAGGTTTGACGCAACGAGGCACGCCAACCAAGAAATAGCAACACTCGATTTCTTGCTCGGTTTCGACCAGTCAGCAGCCTGACGCAACTGGAATTCCGGCCTTGGTACATAACCCGTACCCTCCGATGTCATCGGCGACATCACGAATGGATGGTTGATTCGTTTTGTCTTCTGTAATACGGTCCAGTCAATCATCGGCAGCCAGTCGCTTTTTACATGTACATACGTGATGGGACGAGCACGACGAACGTACATACGTACACACGTTACCGTATGAAGATGTGAAACAGAAGAAAAAGAAAAGGAGGTAAAAGGGCAAGAAGAAAAGAAAAAAAAAAAAAAAAAAAAGAACACGACAATGGCGATAAAAGCGTCGTCGTGTTGTTTTACAAAGGACAAAAAAAAACAAAAAAAGAAACGGAGTGATGAATATTCCGTAGGCAGACAGGTGCGAAAATCGTTGCACATGTGATAAGGAAGAACCGAGATATTTTCATGCGCACTTGGTAACGTTTTTAGTGATGTCGTAACTATAAAACGTGCTTGTTTTTCGTTTTATCGTGAATATTGTTTCCATCCGATCTTCGAATGCGTAGCATAATAAGCTCTCTTTCTCTCTCTCTTCCTTCCTCCCACTCTCCCCTCTGCCTCCATTCTCTCTCTCTCTCTCTCTCTCTCTCTCTCACTCTTTCTGCATTATTAATGGCAAAAGCAAAGATGGAGCCTCGGTCCCGTTGATTCTCGCAGAATGTATAATTTTTGTGTATTTCGTTCGATGTTCTTTCCCTTTCCAACGAAGCACTGGTTTAGCTCTCGTTTTCAGCTCTCTTTTAAACGTTGTATTTATAGCTAGCACTGTGATATAATATTGTTTAAAAGTTTTATATACAAATCGCTGTTTTGTCTGTTAACGATTACTGAACTTTACGAATGTTGTACTCTGTTCGATTGTGCTTACGTTTCATTGAAAAAAAAAAAGAAAAAAGAAATTTAAACATTTGTTGGTATAAAAAGAAAGGTATTTTATATTTATATATTTTTTGAGAGCTTTTTGTCTGGGATGGTTGTCTAGGAATTGCACGAAAAGTAATAACTGATGAAATATTCGATAGGGCCAATCACTGTGTTTAACCGCGGCAGGTTTTGTTTTTGTTCAGCTTTTATATCAATCGTAGTATCATACACGAAATATTCGAAATTTGTACGACGAACACTGTTTAATTTTTTCATTTATATATAATCCATATACTTTCGCTATGAAACGCTGTAATTTGGAACAGACCACATTACAATGTGTAGGTATCGTGGCACAAGCTTTTTGCGTAATTGCTTTGTAGTTTTCTCTTTTTTCTTTTGTATCAATATACGATGTATCATTAAATAAAATGTATTGCAGTTGATTAATTAATTGATTAAGAGAAGAATTGCGACACGTAGAAAATAAAAGAGGCATGTAGGAAGGAGAATCATACAAGGTACCGGGTCTCTTTCTTAGAGGACAATTTATAATTAACAAACGGTTTTGTTCGAGCCTGAACATTATGGAAATTGTGTGAAGCATTAAAAGACACCATAAAAAGAGTGTGAACACGGAAAATAATAACGGATACATTCGTAAAATTCAGGGCTCCTTCGTTGCCTTATTAAGGTTCCTAACACATGTACACGCGCGCAACCCAACTCAAAAGAAAAA
>NW_025109489.1:0-7104 GCF_011392965.1 Frieseomelitta varia
TTTTTTGCATCCATCAATAAATGTCGTCCGTGACTGTTCAATGATCGAACAAATTTGCGAGCTTCGTATATTTCGCGAGCACACGGTATACCAATTCATTAAGTAGACGTCCTTGTTTCATCAAGTCGAAGCGAAGAGAATTTAGCAAGGCGTGATCCCGTTTGATTTTTTTTTTTTTTTTTTTTTAAAGACTGCCAAGTCTTTTTCTGCCTTTCTGCATTCAGATTCTAAACATTCAGGTTCTGCTAAACGCCGCGACATACGCCTCTACTATTCATCTCTCGTTTCACGCAGGAATTTCCAAATTTGCATTGATCCGCGACTAGGCCAAACACCACGTAAAGCTGAATTCGCATTGTCGTTGTTGCAAAGCGCATCATTCTTCCCGTAAGAAAATTCTTTTTCCCTCTTTTTCCTTTTCTTTTTTCCATTTATTTACGGCGTTCCAAGAAAAGAGCTACTGCCAGATAGTATCAGAGAGAGAGAAAGAACCTACAAGAAAACTACTTGCAATCAGCAAATTGTGCTCATGCCGTTCCATTGTCGTTCACTCAATTACGGCCACGTTAAAATGGATTGGTTCTAATTGCAGACTAACGAACCATGAATTTTATAGTTACCATTCGCAACAACCGACAATCATCGTCTCTGGGGACCTACATCCTATTCTTTCTCCTCCTGGCAATTCATAGACGTCGAGCTACGTCCTTGATTCTACCAACTAATTTACTTCAGCGTGTAACTACTTGCTCGTTCGAATTAAAAATAAGCTGTACATGTTAAAACTGTCCTTATCCCTACCGGAATAATACGACAAATAATAATGGATGATCATGCAGGCATTAGATGTTGTAGACATGCGACTCACTGTCGCGAGGAATCGCACGAGAATCACGCGGAACGATCTCCTATCTCGTCGTTCAAATCACCGGAACGAACGAGCAGAATTCCAAGAAAAAGAACGTGACCGCTCATCCTAACTCCGGTCAGGTTCGCGTCGATCGTACAAGCATCGGAGCAATGTTCCAAAATTCTCTTCAAAAAGAAAGGGAACGGGTAACGACTGTTCGAGCGAAGCTTGGTGAATAACGTTTTCAATCTGAAATTAAGCGAACTCTCCATAGAATCTCAATTGAATCGTTTAAATAAGAGTTACTAGAATGACGTGCTACGCACGTCGAGAATTTTTTGCCCCAAATTGCAACATTTTCTTAGTTTTAACACACTGCGTACCGCACTCGGCTGCACCCAGAACCCGCACATTTTTGGAGCAACAGGGAAACTTTGTACAATTGTGCACTTGTTTAATTCATTGATAAAATATTCTTAAATATTACCAATATTTTTTATAGTAATATTTAAGAATCTATTTATTATGTATTTTGGATTTTAAGTATTATTTATTTTATATTTATATATTTATTATATATTTATACATTTATATTAACACACTGAGGACGGCATACTCTGATAAACCTATAACCTGTATTTTCTCGTATTTTTTGAATTATTTAATATATGATCGAAAGGGTTCCAGAGAAGGTATAGAATTTAACAAGTGTATTATTTTATTAATGATTACAATTATTAATTATTTTTCGTTTTAAAGGTATTTTATTAAATAAAATGAAAATACCTCTAGCAACGTTTCTTGGCGCGGTATACGTTAGGAAACAATTTCCGTATTTCTTGAAAAATTATATAACATTATAATATATAATTATATATTATATATAATATTATATCATATAAATTATATAATATAACGTTATATAATTATATGGATCGTGTCTCCTACAATGCAAAAAAGCGTTCCCCGTGCGCAACGTTAAAACACGAGAATTCTCGTCTGCCGTCCGCAACAGTTGAAAACTGAAATGTCCACAATGTGTTAAGTATATTTAAACGTAACCCAGGCAAAACAAATGACAAGTTTGTTACTTCTTGATCATTTCTATCCAGTGATATCATACCGACGAGTTCAAAAGAAGCGACAAATTATTGTATACGGTTCGGTCACTCGTTATGGTCCGCGAACCAGTTGCCAGCGCAAGGGGTTAAGTACTCCGTTACGTTAAAAGAGCAAAAAAAATTACTTGTAGAAGAGTAACTGTATCAAAGTTTAACGTTGAACAATTTATAATTTTTCCAAGGAATTTTATACACGTGAAAAGTATAATGTATTTCTAGAGATTTTTCGTAAAACGTACAAATAAAAGTTTCTGCAGATTATACATTTACGTATCATAAATGTATAATCTCTATGTATTGTGTATCGTGTATTCTAAATGTATAATCTTATAAAGTTTTTCCATTCTTTTCACTTTAACGTTTCTGATGGAAATTTTACGATCGTCGATGTTTGTTGTTTTAGCGTTAAGCAACGAAGTAGTATTATTTTTCTAAATATTGGGCATCTCGCCTCAGTACATCTCGGTACATCAGCAGAGGGTTAAAGGCCGTGACATCGAGCCGTGATCTTGAAATTAATCAGCTCGTCCCGGTTCTCAAGATACGCCGCGATAAACCGCCTGTCTGTGAGAAACTGCGTTCTCGTCTTTTGTGCGAGATTGCGGGAAAACATGCGTGTTCACCTGACGGGCCTGACGACAATGGCCGCGAGTGTCGTGGAGAAAGGAGAAAAAAAAAAAAAATTTTATGAAACAGGGTGTAATTAAGAACTGGCGAACGTCGGAAATTTATCATGCTTCATTGTGTTCGGGTCGCCGTATGAAAATCGTTCGGGAAACAGTTGGAAAATCGAGACGACACGCTAACGAGTGGATTTATTCCCGAAGTGCACGGTCGTTTCCCACACAGTGAGAATCGCGACGAAGAAAATTTCTCGTGTTTCCCTGGGCATTATTCATTACTCAGACGAGAGAAGAAAATGAGGAAGTGGCGTGCTATTCGTGCAGAAAATTGGCCTCGCCTTGTACCGAGCGCATCAGTGGGACGCATCGTTAATTAAACGTAATTAGCGAGGCTCGATATGAATCTTGATAATATTGGGACGCGTGTTGCAGGGATTTTCGAGAATTCAATTGTGACGGGTAAATAGAAGAATAGACGACGTTTTCTATTTTCGTGGGTTGGATACAGTGGGTGAAAAAAATCAATTGGTTAATAAAATTTGTTCACGTAAATAGTTCGCTGCATACAAAAATAATGTACACAATAATGTAGCAACCTGACACAAGAAATAATGTAAGAATTCAAGAATTAAGAAAGTATCGACACACTTGTAATTTCAGTGTTTAATTGGCGGAATGTTACTAGAAAAATTACAACATTAATATAATATATAATATACATAGTGATATAATAGGACAACATTAGGAAAAGACGATTGTCTTTATTATACCATTAAAAATATTTTGTATTCTGTCCAAATACAAACAGCTACAAAATAACTCTTCATAAGTGAATATCTTTTTATTTCTCGAATTTTTGTTTAAACAAAAATTTACTTGTACTATTATTAATTCACTACACGTGCATGTTACGTTTGTACGTAGTGAACTACTTATAGAAACAAAATAGATTTTTCTTAACACATCACTGCAGATTATTTAAGCAATGTTATAACAGTTGGTCACTTGAAATAAACTAAATTACACGAATCGTGTAACCGGATAAACGCATCGTGCTTTCATCCAACACATTCAGAATCTTGAGGCGTCCTTCCTAACCGCTATCTTTGCTAGCATCTCCGTATGCAACAGCCTCTCTCTCTCTCTCTCTCTCTCTCTCTCTCTCTCTCTCTCTATACATATGTATACAAGAGCCTCCAAAAATATTTCGGGTGACACAGTGTGGCGCCAGAAAATCGGTAACGACGGCATGGCCGCGAAGGTTGCGACCATCGGCAACCTTGATAGCTGTGAGAATCTCATCCGATGACTCACGCACGCTAGGCATACACGCCGGTTCGAAATAAACAAGCATCTTCTCGCGGGGAACGAACCACCTTCACAACGTCCTTAGTTTCGCGTTAAATTACGCTGACTCAAGACGTTTCTGGGAAAATACGTGAATGAACGACCGAGCCTTAAAAATAACCTCAACAACCGATCGTTGCAGCTTCACACCACCGGTTCAGGATGCACGTCACTCGATCGTTCGTCACAGTTCGTAACTCGACGATGCCCGGAATACCATGTCATCGTCGTCGTACGTAGAAAATCATCGCGGGAGATGACGACATTGACGAGATTGATGAACCTCGTCACGAGAGTCGTTGAAAATTTTCAACGAGTTTCAACTTCGACGAGAGAATCGTCAAAAAATTCAACGAGTGAACTCCGACACGAGCGCAAGGAGAGTATAAAGATAGTAATAATAAAAGTATAAAAAGTATAAAGAAAAAGTATAGAAAGTAATAAAATATAAATTATAAAAGTATAAAGACTAATAAAGTATAAATTAAAAAAGTATAAGTATAAAAAATAATAAAGTACAAAAAAAAGTATAAA
Organism: Frieseomelitta varia; assembly: GCF_011392965.1. Lineage (NCBI taxonomy): Eukaryota > Metazoa > Arthropoda > Insecta > Hymenoptera > Apidae > Frieseomelitta > Frieseomelitta varia. Next base: position 4,476 of record NW_025109489.1, read on the forward strand.
AAATAATAAAATATAAATTAGAAAAGTATAAAAATGTAATAAAGTATAAATTATAAAAGTATAAAAAGTAATGAAGTATAAATTATAAAAGTATAAAAAGTAATGAAGTATAAATTATAAAAGTATAAAAAGTAATGAAGTATAAATTATAAAAGTATAAAAAGTAAAGTGTAAATGATAAAAGTATAAAAAGTAATAAAGTATAAATTATAAAAGTATAAAAAGTAATAAAGTATAAATTATAAAAGTATAAAATGTAATAAAGTATAAATTAGAAAAATATAAAAACTAATAAAAGTATAAAAACTAAATTACAAAAGTATAAAAAGTAATATAGTATAAATTAGAAAAGTATAAAAAGTATAAATTAGGAAAGTATAAAAAGTAATAAAGTATAAATTATAAAAGTATAAAAAATAACAAATTACAAAACAAATTATAAATTATAAAAGTATAAAAAGTAATAAAGTATAAATTATAAAAGTATTAAAATACAATTCACATTGAAGGAAAAACTGTAAAACAGACACAAAGGATCGTCGAAATCTCATAGAAACTGTGAGATGACTAGAAGGAATATATTATAAATGACTATAAATGACACTCGGAGGTAAAGACGGGAATCAATTCAATTCTATGCAGCGCTTTTGAATAAACGTCAAATTGTACAACAGCATTAAGTATTCACACGAGAATGGTCAAAAGTCTAGCCACGATTATAGACAACTATATTACTATTATACTATACTATACTATACTTATTATTATACTATATTATAGACAAGAAGACTAGTCTAAAGTCAATTACATTGCAATAAAAAATTAATTCCACCACGAAATATCCATCTAGTTCGAATTCGACCGAGTATAGCTCCGAGTATAAGTGAACATTTTTTGACTCGACAGGATTGATGGATCGTCGAGTCGAAGACCGCCAAATACGGTCATCGAGACAACGTAGCGAACCGAAGAATTTTGGATGGATCGATTGCTGCAAAAATTTGGAGACCACGTAATAAATAAATAAGAGAATGCCAGAGTGTTATTGGATTATCCGAGGCGAGCGTACGAATGCAAATGTACGTACAGACGTAGAATCGAAAGTCTGTTTTGTTTCATTTACGGGATACTAGTTTTCGATCGTTGAATCGAGAATGAATTTTTTTCTCTTTTGTTTTCGTCCGCGACGCGTCAAAATAACAATAAAGCAAGCAAGTTACGTTGTTATGATATTGTTTTCGAATTTCACGACGCAACGCCAAAGTTCGTGTTCGTATTTAACATGCGGTGACAAGACAATACAAAACAAAATAGAGTCTCGAAAAGAAAATATGCTTCACGCGAAGAAGGAAGAGAAAAAAAAACCAGTTCCATGTTGCTAATGACGATTTCTGATTCTTACACAACAGGTGTGATAAACGGAAGTGGACGGAGTTGCTCGTGTAACGCGTAATTAAAAGTCACATTTTGCGCAACTGGCTTGATTTTCAAGTTCGCTTCGTCTAATATCTGTATTTCTTTCTCATTTGTGAAGAAAGTATTTTCTTCTGTACTTCTCTGTATTTCTTACGAACTAATCAGTTAGATTTAGGTTAGGTTTAGGTTATTTAGTTCAGGTTTGAATAACTTAGATTAATCAGTTAGATTTAGGTTAGATTTTCAAGTTCGCTTCTTCCAATGTCTCTATTTCTTTCTCATTTATGAAGAAAATGTATTCTTGTATTTTTCTGTATTTCTTACGTACTAATCAGTTATTTCGGTTTGGTTTGAGTAACTAATTAGTTAGATCTAGGTTAGGTTTAGGTGTGAGTAACTAATCAGTAGATTTAGGTTAAGTTTAAGTTAGGTTTGAGAGACAAGCTCGAAATAAAAAGAAATTGACCTCGCGCAGTTATATGCATCGATCGATCATATGCCGATCAACGGTAACCATGAAAATATCTTTCGTGAACGCATAGTGGGCCAAGCTTCCGCACACGTGACTGGCATTTTTCGCGCGCTTTTTCGTACGACGATAGAGAATTTTTTTTTATGGCACACGTGCCATAAAATAAAATTCCCTCTGCAACACCTTGCTTCCGATCCGCAATTATAAGACAATTTATGTAAAGGATTAATTTGCATCTGTTTGAGAAATTAGTATATTTTCGTTGGAACGTAACCTAACCTCTTTAATCTCTTAACTAGCCACCTAACCTAACTGATCGATCCAAATGGAGATTCATCTTCCTAATTCTCGTAAACTAACCTCTTAATCTCCTAACTAGCCACCTAACCTAACTGATCAATCGTAACGTAAACTAACCTCTCAATCTCTTAACTAGCCACCTAACCTAACTGATCGATCCAAACGGAGATTCATCTTCCTAATTCTCAACATTTTTACTGCTATGTATCTACGCCAGAAAGAATCCATCACTTATTCAATTATAAAAGCGGTTATTACGTACCGCTTGATGGAATAAATACTATTGTCCTTTTTTACTGCCGCTGTTGCAAATGATGAAAACTGATTGGCTCTTTTCCTCGAGTGAGGTTCTGGTGTCACTGGGACATTTCTTTTTCACGTTTTGAAGAGGCTCAACGATAAAACCGGCAAAGATAATGAAAAAAAAAAAAAAAAAAAGAA
>NW_025109490.1:0-7112 GCF_011392965.1 Frieseomelitta varia
CATTCCTGGTGTTTCTCGAATTTGTCGGAAGCCTTGCTCTATTCTATTTCGTAGTATTTCAGCATTTTCAATCGATGTTGCATATACAATAGATTTTAAATGTCCCCACAAGTGAAAATCTAATGGATTCAAATCCGGTGAACGAGCAGGCCATGCAATAGGACCTCCACGACCAATCCATTTATTTGCAAAGTGTTGATTTAAAAATTGCCTAGCCACTCGGCTGAAATGCGGCGGAGCTCCATCATGCATAAACCGCATACGAAGTCTAATATCGACTGGAACTTCCGCTCTAATATTTCGTTTAAACGCGTGCTCAAAGAATCAACGTATTTTGTGCCTGTTAGTTATAATATGTGGGTTTTCTTCATCCCAATTATGATTATTATGAAAATTGAATATACCATCCCTGGTAAAACTAGCTTCGTCACTATTGCGGTCTATAGAAAGAGAGGCCGGACAGAGAGTTTGCTCTGTTTATAAAATTCATTATATCTCGTAAACGAAGACAGATAGGCCATATATTTATCTGACATTTCTCCATTATTTTTAGGCGTACAATCAGCTCCCGAAGTGGGTCCCACAAGTTACGAAACACCCTGTATATTTAATTTCTAATCTAATACATATTAGTTCATGTAACTGATAACGGGTACAAATAATTACTTGTATCAAGCATGATATTTTCCGCTTATAACTAATCTAACTAGTTAATCTTCGTGTAATTCCTAAATTTTATTAGACATCGAATCTATGATACTGAATTTCAAGTAATCAACTCTTTTTAAACTTTCTTGATTGATCGGTGGATGCTGGCAGCAAGTTACATCTTCTGTAACGATTTGAAAAGTCAAGCAGAAGATAGAATTCTGCGTTTCTAGTCTTTATAGGTATTGCTTTTTCAATAATTTTTCAGTTAGAACGTATCTATAGAATTTCGCTATCATTCGTGTTTATTTTAACAAATTGGAAGCCGTCACGGAAGGGTGCCGCGTACTAAAACTTCCGCTTGAACTACGTGCGGGAGATTCGAATCTGCTTCTCAAAGCGGTGTACGTAGAACCGAGGCTTCGAGACTTCGACGAAGCCAGCGATTAGCATTAACACGCGGCAAAGCTGACGCTCTTAGCGCTCACGCGCTAAAAGGAAACTTCGTACGTTCGCCTCGCGTCGAAATTTTACTTTCGTTCGAAATTTTACGTCTTAATTTGCAACAAATGAAACGATCGGTAACGTTAGACAAAACACGAGACGAAATATTGACATAGACGTAAGAGTAGAATCTTAGAAGTTTAGTCTCTCTGTTAGAGACAAGTTAAATTAAAAGAAAAGAATTAGGGGCAAAAAAAAAGAAAAAAGAAAAGAGTTAAAACTGCGTGTGCCTTCTGAAAATACTCGCCGAGATGTTGGGAGTTTTTACGGCTACGTTTTACGATACACGAAGCGCACTCGTGGTATATACTTGATCCCGATCCGCGGTAGCCCACCGGCGGTATGATACACTTCTTTCGATTGGACAACGCTAGAAGATACGTAGACACCGATAACGGTGCTATCGGCCAGGATGCAAATGTATCCTGGAATCGATTTATGGTGTATTCGACACCGGTGTGTGCAACAGCGTCAGAGGCCTGGCCCGCAGGATAAATTGGAATTTATGCGTCGGTTCGTGTCGTCCGATACGGCTCCTAACGAGCGTTGCTTGGCCGTTTAACGGGCGTTAAAAGTGCTCCGGAGGATCACAATGAGCCCAGCCAGAAGCTGTTGTCGCGGGGAAATCGATTTCCCGTGCGATCGAACGGGAAACGTGACGGCGATTAGAGGGGCGACGCTTGCTTGTCCTGTGTCCCTCACGGTTTACGACCGACGGGGAAAAACCGTCCGCGACTTTTCATTGGCAACTTTCTGTTGCCAATCCCCTCGTTCCGTTCCCGTCGATGCCTGGACTCGAACGTGACGGAACGGGCAGCACGGAAAATTGAAAGAGAGCACGGAATTACTTTTTCCACGTCCAACTATTTCCAGCTGTTTGTTGCGATATTTATCTCGTCCTCGCGACTTTTTTAAATTTCTAACCCCTTGCGCTGGCAACTGGTCCGCCGCGGACCATAACGAGTGTCCAACTATTTTCAGCTGTTTGTTGGGATATTTATCTCGTTCTCGCGACTTTTTGAATTTCTAACCCCTTGCAACTGGCAACTGGTCCGCCGCGGACCATAACGAGTGACCGAACACGGTAATTCGTCGCTTTCCTTTTCATTTGAACTCGTCGATACGATGTCACTGGATAGAAATTATGAAGAGGTAATAAACTTATCATTTGTTTTACCTGTGTTACATTTAAATATATTTGAAACTGAGAAAACGTTGCAATTTTCAGAAAAAATTCTCGACTTGCGTGGTACGTCATTCCAGCGCAAGAGGTTAAATCGGTGAAATCGAACTTATTGCTCGGTATTCTTTGTTATTTGTTCTTTGTTCTTCGATATTCTTTACTCTTTGTACGTCATTTTTTTTTTTTTTTTTTTTTTTTTTTTTTTTTTTTTTTTTTTTTTTTTTTTTTTTTTTTTTTTTTTTTTTTGTGATCATCGTAGATGTCTATGATGACTAATATTATTACAACAGAGCATCCCTTATGCGAGCTTCTATTTTTCGAGTATATTATTATTCGAGTGTTTCTATTATCAGTACAGAGCCACGTAATTTGATCCGTTGTTTTCGAAGATATGAAAATCTTTGTTAATAACAATTGGAACCATAATACAGCAATAATAATTCTTTCGTAGCTAACAAAATAGACTGTCTGATATTCTATTCTGTGGCGATGCAACAATATTAACCTCTTGCGCTTGAATGACATGCCACGCACGTCGAGAATCTTTTACCCCGAAATTGCAACATTTTCTCAGTTTCGAAATATATTTAAATGTAATTCAGGCAAAACAAATGACAAGTTTATTACCTCTTAATAATTTCTGTCCAGTGAAGTCATACCGACGAGTTCGAAAAGAAAAAGAAAGCGACGAATCACCTCATCGTTATGTTTCCAACGCTACAAAGGACAATTCCATTAAACTAAAATTGATAGTTCACTTTACGTTGGAATGACGTGCCACGTAATAATAACATTTACGTCGACGATAATAATTCTTTTGCCCCAGATTGCAACATTTTCTCAGTTTTAAGTATATATTTAAACCCAGGCAAAACAAATAGATAAGTTTATTGCTTCTTAATCATTTCTATCCAGTGATATCATCGACTGAATTGTATGCAGTCCGGTCCCTCGTTATGGTCCGCGAACCAGTTGCCACCGCAAGGGGTTAAAATACAGCGAGCTCGCTCTTTCATGTGTAATTTTGCAGCAAAGCTCGGTTATTCGCTGCCACAACACATTTCTTCATAGAATTCCAACTTTCGCGACGGTGTCTGAGAAGAAATATTCTACGAGACGGTGTCGCGTGTAAAAGAAATATTCTACGAAGTACAGTTTCGGTGGTGTCACTGTGCAGGGGGGCGACCACAAGTTGCGCTACCCTCTGCCCTTTGCCATTTGGCTCGCTCGACCGCTAATGGAACGGATTTTTTTCCACCCGTAATTGGCCTAGAAACGACCGCAAATGGCGCGTTCGCTCGGTTTTAACGCGTTCTACCAGCGGCGTAGATCACCGGTGAGTCACATTAACGCGACAGAATTGCAGAATTCGATGGCGGCTCGAAAGCTCCTCGCTGTCTGCCTGCCATTGGCAGCCGGTGAATCAGAATCACGTTCGTCTAAAATTTTTACGTCCACGTGCCAGAGAGTGTCTGAGTGTCTGAGCTTGTCTCTCGGCGAGGTTCTGATAAGTTTGACTACTCGTAGGTAGAATCGCAGGAAACGGAGGAACACCTCTTTACGACACGGTTTCAGTATGAATCATCCGGTTTAAGGGTGTATTACGTAAACTTTTGGCACAAATCGCGTCATGAGTCACCGGTTGATAAAATTAAGTGGTATTCAATTTACGCACTAGATTACGAGGGTCATTCATTAAATCGTTTCTTAAATCTATCAAACGATTTGTACAGATTTTTAGACACAAATTGTAATGTTTTAATGTCCCGTCAATCTTTAACAAAATGCTGCGCGATAGAATGTTCAGATATTGTTCTTTCTTTAAATGATTCTTTTTATGACAATGTCACATAAATTCATTTAAATTATATATACATACGTCATTAAGATAGACACTATATGTATATAATGAAATCGAGCAGGGTTGTGATGTAATACTAATATGGTTCATCTGATTGTGAATAAGTGTTATTTTCAATTGAATATGTATACATTAAATTATTACAGAATTTATTTCCAAAAGTTATTTAGATATCAAAATTCAGTTGAAAAGTTATGTATAATTTAATGAGAGTTATTCTGAAGAAACCACATGTAGGAAGGAATTCATCTTTCTTAATGATGGGTTATGTAATATACCCTTGGAACGGGATGATTCACACCGAACAGACGATTTATTGAACAATGTGGTGAGTAATACAAAGTCGTCAGTAATACCGAGAACGCATAAACACTCCCTAATGTCTTCCAGCACGGTTTACACCACGTTCATTCTCATCTTATACCAAAATTATTGCCACGAGCGTATATATATATATATAATAAAATGGCACTTTCAACAACTCGTCAGGACACAAAGAGTTCAAAGTTGGAAGAAAATCTAAACTCGCGGAGGTCTGTCTTTATAATTTGTAAAAAAGAAAAAGATTCACGTAGCAGTAATTACGAAAGTAATAGCGCACGTGCAGAAATTGATAAAAGCCTGGCGGAATCGTGAAACGTGTACGAATCACGATCAATTAATTTACGGAAATTTATACGCGAAAAACCGGTAGGCCCAGAAACTTCCGCGATAACAGAAAGTGCGAGCGAGAGAAAGAGAGGGAGCAACAAAATCACCCGGGTAAATACTAAACTTGCTATCAAAATCTTGGAATTAAATTAAACGATCCCATAAATCCTGTCACTCTCGCCGGGATCACGCAATGCACGGAGGGAGCCGAAGGCGCGTTAATCACGGCCCATTAAAATTGCGCTCGTGGCTTCCAATCCTCTTACGTTACGGGGAGAACCGATCGCATGTCGATGCAAAGTGCGCGCTCGCTTGTCTTCGGGAACTAGTTTGACCTACTACTCTTTTATCGGCCGCATGAATTATCCACGAGACGAAATTGCAGGAAAGAGAGGACGGGGCCGCTTCGTCGAGGTGCACTCGAGGTGAACGCGCGCACGCTCTTGAAGAAAGTTGCCTCTTATGGCTGATGGGGTGGTACTCGTCGTTATTACAGGTAACGCGCGGACGCGTCACGCGTAAAAGAAGCTCTTACGAATGCCGGGGGCTTGCATCAAGGTGAAAGTCGTACAACCCGAGGGGAAATCACCCGGTATATCTCGAAACGGGTCTTGCACTTGTTGCTTTAACTGGATCCGCCGGGTTTCTTAAAATCCCGAGCTCCGCCCGCCGACATTCGACTGTTCGATAATCCAGACGTGTTCCATTTTCGAGATTTCGTTTTTTAAGAACATTAAGGATCAAAGGAATGGCATTGTAAATATTCTTCATTCTGTGTGTGTTTATATATATATATTGTTATCTTCTTTGGATTATAAAAACTTCACTGATTATGTTACTTATGAAAATATTCCAACAATCTCGCGAATATTGTTATACGTGTGTTGTACCAGATATTTTGAAATTTCACCAACAGTGAATAGTGAGACGCGATTGTCGCGATTATATTGATCAGATTTAAAATAAACCAAAGGATAATAATTATAATAATAATTATAATAAATCATACTTGGAATGTACAAATCATGTAATATCGTAAATACTGCAGTTTCTTGAAATTTCGCAAAATTGTGGAATCCATGGCGAAGGACAAATCGATAAAGAAATATTGAACGAATCTTTGAAATTTTCTTCTGTATCTCCAATGTAGAATTCTATAGTATAAATTAATTAAAAGGAATTGTTAGAAAAACTTCGTCAACGCGACATTGATACATAATGGTTCGCAATACCTATATGTATACTTACTTCGTTGACATCATAAATCCATCATGTCAGTAAACTTATTATATATGTTTAAAATATTATGTTTCATATCAGTAAACTTATTATATGTTTAAAATACTATTCATACTGTATACTAATTTTTCATCAAATACCCAATGTCTTATTACGTTCTTCGTTATAGCGTTAATAAAATTTTAAAATATTCTTTATAACACACATAATATATACATTATATATATAAAAATTCTTCTATATTAAATGTGCAAATATTTTTTACAACCACACTGCACATGTGACATTACATACTGTTTTTAAGAATATTTCATTGTCATCGATTTATCTTCTAAGGAGAAACAAAAGACTCGCGAGATGGACCGCACAACACGCTCCATCGCGAATGCCAAGCGTACGCAACGAACGTGTTAAATAGGGACACGAAAGAGCGATTTCCCTCGAGAGCAGATTCGAGAGTGAGGCGTGCCCACGATTTGCCAACATTTTACCGGCAAATGCAAGAACAAGCCGCGCACAGGCACGCTTATCACCGAGACACATATAATTTCCTCGGAGTGCAGACGTGCTCTCGATAAACTCGCCGCGGAATAATTTCTAACTGTACGGACCTTATTCCGCTGTGCAGGGCCTTATCACAGGTTGCTCGCAGGTTGCTCGACTAACGAGCATTAATCGCAAGGAACCGGTACGACGTACGGTTCTTTCGATTTTTTCCAGCGTTCGCCGAACGGGGGAACACGAAACTGTGAGAAATCTCGTCGAATTTATCCGTATAGTCTCGTCGCACTGTGGATTATTTCCCTTCCAAATCTGATGATATTTATTTATTTGACAGCGATGCTTGTAAGTATATTGGAAATTATTTGCGGCGAAGCTTCTCCTGTTTCTCTTGAGAATGTTCATTTAACGTTCGAATATTATAAACCAGAGACTGAAAACCGAAATATTTTGAGGTTTAGGTATTATACCGGTAAACTGAAACCGAAATATTGTAGGTTTAGGTATTATACCGGTAAACTGAAA
>NW_025109491.1:0-7144 GCF_011392965.1 Frieseomelitta varia
TATTAAATAAGATAAGACTTGCAGAAATTCATAATTATTATAAAATGTGCAAAATAATTCCAGAAATAATTTCTATAAAATTAAAATATATTCATTTTTGGTGCTTAAGAATTTGATGTAAAGAAATTATATAATAAAATAATTGAAAATTTAATAGATCAAAGAACTGTACATGATTGTCATTATGCATTTTGTGACCAATTTATGTAGATATTTAAATTTTAGATAAATTTTTTATATTTTATTGTTGGACAATGATTATAATTTTATTAATTGTAGAAATTTAGTTGAAAAATTTTTGCAAGCATTAGAAAATTAATACATAACAACTAAAGAATAAGTGATTAATGATTATAGAATCATTATTTGTTATATATTGATTTAAAAAATTTTTATTGTACTTACAACATATTTTTGACAATATGTCATTACATATATTTGTCACAGTGAAATTCTTTATTCGTTACAAAATATATACATGAAATGTATATAAAATGTGAATTTGTAACAAATAAAATAAAATATTTTGATAATATTTTACTAATACAATTAATAATAATAATATAGTATCTGTATAGTACATTTAGTATGTTGAGACTTGATGTTGCTTCCTATAATTTTTACTACAGCAAATCTAGTTAAAATTAAAAATAGTAAATTAATATGTTTATAATTTACTATAATTTATTCCCTATTGTATTGAAATTATGTCGAATTTAATTAATTTATTCCCTATTGTATTTTAATAGTTTATTGTATATTGTAATTTAATTAATTTATTCCCTATTGTATTGAAATTATGTTGAAGAAAACTTACAATTGAAAATAATAAGAATCAGGGAAATGCGCGTTATAACGAAATTGTATTATATAAAATTATACTATAAGATATAAAGTCATATGAAATTGGAGATTTTTTTCTTTAAAATAAGTAAATAAATAATATCGAATGCATAAAAGAAGGAAATATTTTTTGTACGTCAGGTATTGTTTGTTGAAATACGTGTACGTACGTACATTTAAAGAATCAAAATTATAATGAATTTATTAATTGTTTTTTCATCTGAAATCACTGTTAGTCTAATTCGTCTGCTTTTAACAGACTTCTCGTCACTTGTAAATAGCTTTATTATTAACACTAGTTGTAACCATATAAACATTCGTGCTGAACATGAAATCCATGTTTATTAAGAAATGGTTACATGGAAATAGCGTTAGTCATGTTATATAAAGTTTTCGCACCATGCTATATCGAAATCGTATATTGAAATTATACGAAAGTTATACAGCAGTGTAATACTTGATCTTACTGTATTCATAATACGTTTTTAATACTATGTTCTAAATAACTTTCTAATTTTTTAAATTTAATACGTAAGTTTAATATTACTATTATAATAGTATTGTATAAAAGTATTACTATTATAATAATAATATATATAGGGTGAATCATTAAGAACTGTTATCCAAAATAATTCGTCTTTTATTATTTGCGTAAGAAAATATTTTTATGTTCCATCTGCAATAGTTAGATATTTTTAGTTTTGATTTTTTTATGTATTATATTTTTTGAGATATAGGAATGACCATAAACTTCTTTTTAAGATCAATTCGATTCGTTTTTATTAATCTCTTGCATTATGATTTAAATCACGATGTGCATCTACAATCTGATTAGTGTGTCTTACAACCAGATTATGTTAATCACCTGGATATTAATCTAAAACAGCGCTATATTCAATGTTATATAAACTGAATCTGATTAATCTTTATAAATATTTTTTTATACATACATATATATATATATATAAACAGTATATCAAGAAAGTTTCTCATAACTTTTAAATGTATTGCTACTAACGATTTATTCAATGAGTAGAAATAATTTTTGATCTTGAAATATAATTTATTTAATAATTTTTTTTGTTAGTAATATTTTATTTTAATTTGTAAAAAGATGTTTATTTTGAATTACTCATGTCTAAAAAATAATGATAAAAAATCACGTTTATTTTATCTTTTTAAGATTAATATGATTTAGTATTATTTTTTCATAAAATTGTGATAAAAGTCTTGGTACTTATATTGTGTTAATTATGCATTTACTCAAAATGTTTGTTTCAAATTATTTATTAAACATATAAGTAAACATAAATATATATTCAAGATATTATTTGCTTCTAAGGAGTTTTGCTTCTTGATTCAGGGTTATTTAAAGATTAATTGTTTTTATTTCTTTCATAAACATGTTTTAAAGTTCTACATTATATTTTGTTTGTTTGTTAGTATCTGTTTTTTTCTTTAAGAAACATAGTTGGATCTTTTGTCATGAAATAACTTTTCCTTATATTTTATTTTATTAAAATACTAAATTGACATTAGTATAAAATATTTGCGGGAATTAAATGACAGGTTGAGGAAGACAATCGAGGAAAAAACGATCCTACCTGATAGACAGGTAGGATTCAGAGAAGATAGGGGAACAATGGACAACGCATATATTCTGTAACATGTGGTTGAGAGGGAATTAGAAAAGAAAGGAGGAAAGATAGTGACCTTCTTCATTGACTTAAAAGCAGCCTTTGATAGTATCAATAGGAAGTTGCTATGGAAAATGATAGAGAAGAAAGGAATAGAGAAAGGCTGATAGAACGAATAAAAGAAATCTACGAGGAGATATAGAGCAAGAGCTTGCGAGGTGAAGAACAGTGTGGTGAGGTAACGGTAGGTAGGTTAAGATTCTGGTCTCTGTTATACGCAGATGACATCGCGGTGGTCACCAGGACAGAAGAGGAAATGCAACAACTCATAAAGAGGTTGGAAAAGTATCTGGATAGTAAAAAATTTATTCTTTGGAGAAATCTAAAATTATGATATTCAGGAAGGAGGAGAGAGAGAAAGAAAATGGATTTGGAAATGGAGAGGCAAAGAAATTGAAGTGGTCAAGGAGTTCGTATACCTGGGCGTAAAATTCCAGAGAAATGGGAAATGGAGTAAGCATATAAAGGAGAGGGTGAAAAGAGCACAAGTAGTCACACGGCAAGTATGGGGGTTGGAAGAAAGTATGTTCCGAAACGATTTTAGGAGAAAAATGTTCCTTCTCGACAAATTAATAGCCAGCGTTTTGTTGTATGGAGCGGAGGTGTACGAATGGAAGATTTTGGCCGGAGATAAAGGCAATACAGACTATATGTGAAATGGTGCCTAGAGCTAGAAAGAAGTACGCCAAATTATATAGTTCTTGAGGAAATAAAAAGGGATAAACTAAGGATTTCAACGGGGGCAAGAGCAATGTCGTATGAGACTTTGAGATGGACGAACGGGAGGTGGACAGCAAAGGAATGTCCAAAGGAAAAAGAAGGTAGAATGAAAACAAGAAGTGAGAGGGAGAAAGAGTCTTTTTGCCAAAGCTGCGAATATAGTCTAGTAGGTAAGACTGATAGGAAATGGCAATATAACAGAGGCAATCAGACAAAGGAGTAGAGAGGTATAGGGGCAATTGCAATACAACAAAATCCAAGAGTAGCTATAATCGTAGGTATAAATATATTAGGGTTAGTGATTGGCCTGATTATTTAAATAAGATAAGGGTAGGAAACAGCCAGAAACTCATAGCGAGAGCCAGGTGCGGAAATTTGGAGGAAGGGAACAGGTACTGGATGAAAGAAGAGAGTAGGAGATGTATATTGTGTGAAAGAGGCTGCGGCACACTGAAGCATCTGTTAAAGGATTGTAAAGCTGAGTGAGGCTGATATAATGTCAAAGAAGGCAAATAGCGACATTGTAAGATGGTTAGCGGAATTAGAGAAGAAGAGGAAGGAAAAAAGAGCGAGTGGAAGTAATGAAAATGGCGGCAAATAGGAGAACGGTATGAAAAAATGAGTGTAGATTAAGAATATAGTGTAAATTAAGTTCTATTTCATGGCCGAGAATGATCGAAATAAATAAATAATATTCTAATAAATTGACATTATTGTAACATCTTTTAAATGTTTTTAAAGATTTTTTAAAGTCATCTTTTTTTTAAAGGACATTTTTATTTAATTCAGATAGACTCAAAATAATTAAGGAGAGTATGATTTCTTTGAGACTCACAAGTAATGATTTATTTATTTATTTATATATATATATTTTTTTTACTTAGAAATGATTTTGGTGTATATACTGCATGTAAATGAAATTATATTACCTTCAAATGAAGCAATATGCATTCTCTATTTTATTTCATTTGTATTATTCATGTTTGTTTAAATTTTTTTGTATGTATTTTTGTGTTTTGTATTTTTGTATTTTTGTACAATGTAATTCATATATTTTTTGAAAGTTTGCAGATTTGATCTAATAGATATGTTATTAAGTGATAAAATGTTGATTTAAGTATAAATCATTAGTTATTGAAATCTATAATGAAATTTGTCAGATATGTATTAATAGTGAATGTAGATATAATATATTAATTTTATAATAATCATTTTAATCTATACCAACGATTTTTGAGTTTTAAAAATGGATAATCAATTATTTGTATATTTTTTAGTAAGTGAATGCTGCAAAATAAATTTACAATTGACTGCATAAGTGGTCCTACATCCGATATCCTTAGAGATAAATAATAGAGGTGAATAATAATATATTACATAGTATGTAATATGTAACAATAGTATATCATGTTGGTGCCTAATATAGTATAACTTTATATAACACGATTAATTCGTTCCGTATTGTATCGAAATTGTGGTACAAAAAATTTAGAATAGGAATTAGGGGAATAGTTTCATATTATATCAAAATCATATTATAAGAAAATCATACGAAAATACAGATATTTTTTCATAAAATATATAAATAAATAATATAATCTGAAAGAGGGAAATACAATATGTTTAATGTATTAAAGTATTATTTGATAAGTGAAGTACATTTGTTATTTGGAATCACTTTTGATCTAATTCTTTTCTTTTTAATGGACTGAATGTACTCAACACTAGTTCATCATTAATAGTAATTGCAAGTGTATAGTATATACTATTATATTAATTATAACTGTATAAACATTCGTGCTGTATGTGAAGGTCGTCCATGTTCGTTAAGAAATGATTATATAGAAATTGTTTCATACGAATACCGCGTTATAGGAGATCTGGCGCACTTTTCACTGTGTTATATTATTATTGCAATCATGTACCGTGTTGTACAAGATTTACTGTATTGTAACACTTTTAATACAATGTCCTAAATAATTTTCTAATTTTTAAAAATCTAATGATATATTTAATATTACTATTATATGGTAATATATAGTGTGAGTCATTAAGAACTGTTATCTAAAATATTTCTTCTTTTATTAGTTATATAAGAAAAATTGAATTATGTTCCATTTCATTTCCATCCACTTGATAGACGACGTATGTAAGTCGAAAAAAACGTGAGTTGGAGTATATGAGATAGAGATGTAGGCATAATATGCATTGCATATACAGTACCGAACAAAAATGTTCTTGTTTCCCTGTGTTGTGATATTGTTGGTGCCACTCTGTGATTGTTTACTATTAGTCTAACTCGCGTGGATGTTACAGTTAGGTATTTGCGCTCTACTACAAATAAAGTAAGTTTTATTCAAATTAACTTGGACAAAAGTATTGGAACAATTAATTTACAAGCGTAAATTACAATCTGAAGATGATATGATATTCGTCGAAATTTTATATTACATTCTTTTCTAAATCTATTTTAGCATGGTACGAGGTAAAAGGTTACCAAAAATTTTGAAAGAAAAAGTCATTAATGGTTTAACAAGTGGGGAATCAATATCCAAAGTTTCTCGGAAGTCAGTATCCAAATTTCTTAGACATCCCGAGGCAGACTATTTATTCAATAAAAAAACAATTTCTTCAACGAGGGCATTTAGGAAATGTGTCAAAAAGTGAGAAAGGACAAAGATTTAATGTCCGTTACCAATTTCCCACTGTAAAATATGGCGGAAGTAGTGTAATGGTAGTGTAGTGGAGTTGTTTCTCCGCATATGGCATTGGCCCCTTGTATCAGATACACGGTATTATGAACAGGTTTGATTATCCTAGAGACGCAAATGTTACCATATGCATTAGAAAGAATGCCAAATAATTGGTCGTTTCAACAAGATAACGATCCAAAACACACTTCGCGTTTTGTAAAAAATTGGTTCACACAAAAAGAAATTTCTGTAATAGTGTGGCATCTCAAAGTGCGGACCTTAATTCAATCGAACACCTCTGGAATCATCTAAAACAAAACTTAAAAGCCGAGAAATTGAAAAATAAAGACGAATTATTTGAAATTTTACAAAAGAAGTGGGAGAGTATTAATCCTGCAACAATTAAAAAACTTTTGGAGCCAAGAAGGATGCAAGTAGTCATCGATTCAAATGAATATGCTAGAAAATATTAATCATTTAATTATCCCTATATAATATAATTCTAATATAATATACTTATAATTTACCTTAATATACTTATAGTTTACCCTATAATATAAAAATTTTAAGTAACTTGTTTTTTCTAAGGTTTAGTGATGTATTAATACTTTTGTCATATTTAATTTTGTTTAATATTAAAAATATATGTTTGATACAATAATTTATAAATTTTATTACAATGGCATATTTATCATCCCTTCCTCTATACATTAATTATTTAGTAGAACATCTGCTCTATTGAAATTACATATTGAAATTACACAACAAAAAGTAATTGTCCGAATACATTTGTCTGGTACTGTCTGTATGTATGCAAACATATATGTATATACCTGTATACATATTTATATTTTATCAGATTAAGAGATACCTTTTCTAAAAATATATAAAATGTGTAAATGTTAATATGTTATGTTTTGTTCTTCTTGTAACATTAGAGCAATTTTCAATGCACTGTTCTTGGATTTTTTTCTGTTTCTTTCAATCTTTTTAGTCCTATGGACGCATATGTCTGTACGTACATATATTTTTTTTTTTTATAAATAGTCATTTATTTGTGCCATTGTACAGTATTTATATATAACCAGCATAACGACAAAAAAACTTAACAATTAGAGAGACTTATTTCTAGATTAAAGGCTCCAGCCCTGGAGCACGCACAATCTTAAATTAGTAGTTTACATGCACTTA
>NW_025109492.1:0-7156 GCF_011392965.1 Frieseomelitta varia
TTTTTTTTCACTTTAAATAGTATAAAAGCTGAGTCACAAACAAGTGTAATAATAATTGTTGAAATTTCGGGTGCCTTTTTATTTTACACTTTCTCCTAATTTTTTTTTTTAGAGGTTTTTTTGCAAGGTTTTCAAACAGAAAACAATTGAAAATGAAGCGAATTTGATAAAAAGAATGGATATATCTGTACGATCCGAATGATGTTACGTGTACATAAGCAATGAACTATATCCTCAAAAATATCTATCTGCATGTTCAAGACTGAACGTTCGAAAAATGTGGATAACGCGAGCCAAAAATTTGAAAAATCTAGATTCCTGATCGAGGGAACGATCATTATTTCGAGCAGTGTTTTTCTCTTTCTCCTGCACGCCCGGTTCTCTCGCCTAGATGCGCCAGGTAAACCCGTACCACAAGAGAGGCCATTTTATGCTCTAGATAGCCCAACCACTGTAGGAGAATTAACCTACCGTGCCCGAAAGCATACTACCTTACTTATCCTCGCGACTACGTCCTGTCCGAGACGTCGTCGCGTCGTTTAAACCAACTCTCCCGCTGAAAACAATTACCAGCAATTCGTTTCCCTCGCGAGAGGAACACACCACGTCGAGCTGAGATAACATCGGGCTCGATCTCTTTCCTCGGTGATATCTCGATACAGAGGCAACCGACCAACAGACAGATACACGTACACGCAACAACAAGAGAAACAGCACGATGATCGACCAGCAATGGAACCAAGCACCCTTATTTATCTTTCATCTTTGCAATTGAACTTGTTTCTTAACGTCTTGCGCTGGGAATGACGTGCCACGCAGGTCGAGAATTTTTTGTCCCAAAATCGTAATATTTTCTCAGTTTGAAGTATATTTATAAGTAAAACAAAATGGGCAAAACAAATGACAAATTTATTACTTCTTGATCATTTCTATCCAGTATGATGTCATACCGACGAATTATTGAATACGGGTTTGGTCACTCGTTATGGTCCGCAATCAGTTGCCAGCGGTTAAAGTCGAAATAACAAGAATGAAACTGAAAAAGCAGCTGATTTCGCAATGTAGAGACTGAATTTCTGTTCAATCGTGTATGTGAGATTAGTTAGATTAGTTTTCGTGCAACGATCACTAATTTTCACAGAGTTTAAGGCCAAAGATCTATGTACAAATTACTGGAGATGTTTGTAAGTTGTAAGTACAAGTGACCTATTATATTTCTTTCAAATTGGACTATATTACTGTCGAATTTCTACGAAGATTGACAAATTACTCATTTGCATTCTAATAAAAAAAAAAAAAAAATATCGTTGGCTACTCGAAGAAATCACGATCAAAGTGATTTGTATTTATCGTCAGACAGCACACATCCGAAGCGATGCCAAGTATCTTAGATCAGTCGTTACGTTTGCAACCTCCAAGCCAGGTAAATGGCTTGCGCTCCGGCTGACATTTAAATGTCACAGACAGCGAACATGCATCGAACGTCTACCAAAATTCCCTAGCTATGCTTTTCCATAGCTGTGCTCTGTCGCCAAACAACGGGCAAATCTTTATTCCGTCTTCACTTCACCGGAACCAACGCGACCCTTGAATTGAACATTTATCGGGAATACGCGGAAATTTGGAGTAACGCGACCAATACTGACGAACGACACGTGCGTTATCGTCAATCTGGCAAAGATAATCGACCGTGTCTCTCCGCAATCCTCCAAACATATGTTCCCTCGAGTTATCGACGCGTCTCGTTTCTCTTTTCTACTTGCTGGCCGACTCTCTCGCTCGATTCTGCATTCCACAACGTCACCCTCGAAATCGAGGTTCTACCTGGGAACGTCGACGCCTGGACCTTCCTACTCCAGAGGATGCAAACTCCTCTTTCCTCGCGTTCGTCGGACGATCATTTACACCGAAATCATCGTGAAACACACTCAGAAGTAGAGAACACTGAACACTGTGTATATCTTCTCGTTCACGACACTTTGTTCAACCGATGTAGCACGTCATTTTCACATTTTCGCACTTTCAGTGGAGAACTGGTTGCACTTTGACGGGGGACATCGTCGACGAGGAAGGAAAGGAACGCGGTTTTCGCAGCCAGAGCGAAACTGGCTGGCTAGCTGCTTGGTTGGTTGGTTGGTTGGTTGGTTGGTTGGTTGGTTGGTTGGTTGGCTGGCTGACCGGTTGCTTGCGTGTCAGTTATTGTCCGCGGTTGCTTTCCAACTGACACGCGGTGCAGCAACGCGAAGAAAGGCGCGGGAGAGACCGCTGCCAGCGGCTCGCCGTGGGACATCAAACGCGGATCGTAGGTAGGGGAAACCTGGCGAACGGCTGGACGAGACGGACAAACCGACAGACAGCGTGTACATACACGTTCGTTCCTCCAGATGTGACCGGCAAACTAGTCTCGGGGACTAGACTTTTCCCTGACGAGCGAAAAAACCGTAAGTTTCGAAGCGAATTTTTTACGGTATTTGTTGAAAAGTGAACCGAATTTCAATCGACGTTTATGGAAATAAAGTCACTGTGCGTACACGTAAATATTCGACCACGTTTTCCTAGCGATGTACGAATTTTTATATATTTCTTACACCTGTACAAATATTGTAACTGATGATGGAAATGACATTTAACATTAAGACAATTAATGAATAAAGTGGGATCACTTTGATCAACTCTCACGATATTTGTGATATTTGTAAAAGTTTGTACGTACACTTTTATGTGACAGAAACTCGTAAAGTTTTATTTACGATATTTGAAGAAGTTGATATATTCGTAACATTGTAGAACTACCGACCGATTAGACCATAAAGTTTCCATCAGACGTTGAAGTCCAAAAAAATACGTTTGAAGTCCAAACTTTACAATACAGTGGATTTTTATTTGTACGTTTTACGAAAAACTATTCAAATCTTTAAAAACACGCTGCTTTAATATGCAATTAATATTTATTTCAACACACAATTGATATTGATATTGCTCCAAATATTCAAAATTACAAATTGATTGACCTTATAACCACTTTGGTAATTCGATATGTGTCTTCGTGATCGAGTCCTCGCTGAAAATGAACCATCAAAGACGAATTAATTCGATCACGCGAATCAATCTTTCACCAATTTCAATTTCCACCCTCCACCCTCCTTCTTCTTTCAACGCGCGAACGCTTCTCAAACGAAAGAAAGTGACTTTCGTGGTGATTCGAACCGGCGCGACCTCTTTCAATTTCACGGCGCCTCCGTCGTCGTTGATTACGAGGCACACGATCGAATCCGGGATCGATCACGCTCACGGCTGGCAAGGCATGCCATTCGGTCGCCGTGTAATTTCGTAATCATTGTCATCGTTGTAACCGGCGATCCGTAAGCTCGGCCACCGATCACAACCTTTTCAAGGCCAAAGAAAGAGGGGTGCCCCTCGGCGTTTTTCTTGCGTATCGCGTGCCCCATTATCGTCCCGATCGTTCAAGGTTGCCTCGCAACATGGATATTCTCCCGTTCGAATGGTGACGTTTGTACGTTCCGTCAAAACGAACCGGTCGGTTCTTGCGTCAAACGAGCGGCCAGGAACTCGTTCCCCTGGCCGCACTTTACTCTCGATCGCTCCTCGTATAAACAGCTATACGAGCGATCGGTAATTCTCGGACAGGTTTGGATCTCTCCGTCGCGAGAGCAGTACGGAATCGATTCTGTCGTCTCTGTAACTGTTCCGGTTGAGAGATCGTTGGAGTCGACACATGGATATATTATATATATGTATATTATTAAATAATTTATATATATATACGTATATGAGAAGAGCAAAAAAAATGCTACAAACTTTCGTGCTCTCGTTTCTACAAAATGGCAAATCGAAACATTATCTCAAATTTAAAAAATAATTTATATATAAATATACATATTATTAAATAATTTAATAATAATATATACGTATATATATTATTATTAAATTATTTAATATGTATATTTATATATAAATTATTTAATAATATATATATATATATTTATATATAAATTATTTTTTTAATTTGAGATAATGTTTCGATTTGCCATTTTATAGAAACGAGAGCTCGAAAGTTTGTAGCATTTTTTTTTGTTCTTCTCAGAGGAAATATGTCTTCTTGCACAGTCTATACAGTGAATAACACTTTGAGATACTATCGAATATCATAAGTAAAGTACTCATTTATTTAATTTATTTTCTTCCGATCTCCTTAACGTGCACTGAAATTTTATGAAACTAATTGGATGAAACTATACACATTATCAATTACTTGAGGAAATTACCAATACGTATAAAAATGTTCGAAACGTCAACTCGAAGAAAACCAGCAGAGACATCGTGTCTCCAAACCTGCTAGTTTTATTGCAAAGCAACTATCTGTCGAAATTCTATCTTCTAAAATTATATTTTCTAAAAATACGGATTCCTTAAAATCACGTTTTTCTTCAAAATATAAAGTACACTTCTATAACTGTAAAACTTACAGTTGGACACACTGCCGAGAGAAGAGCAGTCGAGCATCTCGCGAAAAGAACAACACGGCTCAACGCCCCGTTACATTGATCAACATAATAATAATAAACTCCTTCAACCGCGATTCACAATTTAATTGAACCCACGAATAATTAGGGACGAGCTACTTTCCTTCGTATGTCGCAATTTAACCTTCGAACAATCAGCCATTTTCTTTCTACCTGTTTGCCACGTAGAAAGGATCTACGCGCGTAGTATACCGAGAAAATTGAAATCGTAGAATCGCAGAGCCAAGGTACCGATCGAGGTAAATCGAGCAGCGGTGACTCGCGGTCGGCCAATTAATCGAGAAAAATAGATGCTAGGCCGCGGAAGACCTCGGTTGACGAAGTTAGTTTGGCAAAGCAACGCTTAATTATGGCTCAAAGCTGCTGAAGGGGAAGGAGGCAGGGGAAGGGAGCGAGAAATCAGCAGTTGGTAACCGGTTGGTGAAACTCGAGCGACGCAATTTTACGGCACGATGCCTCGCTTTATTTCCCTCGTGCGCTAAATATATTTTTTTTTCCCCGTGGAGGCTGGCGTTTCTTTCTCCTTTCTTCTTTCGAATTCGATTCGTTTCCAGGTATCGCAGGGAGTTCGAAAACGAGCCAATTACATCGTTTGTTAAATTCGATCTCGTTGGCAATTGAAGTTCGTGCGTTTAACGTTTAGAAAATTTACAATTACGAACAATCAGAATACTCGTTTTCAAGTATGAAAAAACATGAGAAAATTCCTGTGTTATTAAAGATCGAACCATGTGTTAGCATGGATTTACAATTGCATTAAAAAAAAAAAAAAAAAAAAAAAACAGTTATTGGAATTCATTGTGAACGATGTACGTATGTAAACGTTTTCGACGTTAAGAAAATTTACATTATCATTATGCATAATCGTGAACAGTTATCAGAATATTCATTCAATCCTGCCGCTGCGTTTCTTTGATCGTTGCATCACAAGTATGAAAAAAAAAATACGAGGAAATTTCTGTGTTAGCGTTGTTATTCGGTTGAACTTTCTGTTGAACATCTTCGTGGGACATTATAAATTCACTTGGTTCGTTACGCTGTGACCACTCACTAGTGTAAGACTGAAACGTGAAAACCGAAGACTCGAAACTTTTTACACTTTTACAAATCAGTGCATTTCGCGTGCAAATTTGCCACGTTTTTAGAGAAATTCTCCACAGTTTCAGAGAATCCCATTGTACCCGGCAGTGAGATAGACGTTGTCGCAATCGTCTATTACAGTCACGAAATGCACGTCCGCGTTCATTTGCTATCATTAGACCAAGCATTTCGTCACTCTCCCGTTCTCTTTCTTTTTCTCGGGAAACCACGTTTTCGTTTGTCCCTGCTGTGCTAATTATAATCGTAACGCCGCGCTATTATCAACGCGATCGCCGCGTAATTATTACGTCTGACGCGGTTGGATTCGCGAGAAAGAAAGTGGCGGCCGCTTTGGTGAAATTACCGCGCGCGCTATCTCGCCCACGGTCTCATGCATTTTAAGCAGAAATAATAACGCCGGTTGGGAAAAAGCGTGGAGGAGGATTGGCCGAGGTAGCCGCGTGTTCATTGGTCGCATGCAGCAGTGAAAATACGCCGCTGCTGCTACATGCATCGCGAGGATCATACTTTTCCGACGTTTATTCGACGTACGCTACGCGTCATCTCCTTTATTTTCCATTTCCCTTCTTCCGTCACGTCAACGACACACTACAAAGATATCTTCGTAATAGAAATTCTCATCTTACAATAAAACAGCAGTTTTTCATTCAAATTTCGTTGAACCTAACACGACGAATTTTATATCCAGTTTCCAATGAGGTCATTTTGGTCCAACGGGGACCGATTGATTTTGGAATTTCCTTCATTTTCGAAAGAACGAAGCACGTAAAATGGAATTAGTTAGGAATCGAACAGTCGAGAAATGTTCTTCGTTACTACAAACTGAAACCACGCTGATCCGATGAAAATTGACGCTCAAGTTAACAGCGTTAATACTTAGTAAATTAGTATCCGCTGACAGTATCCACTGCGATCCGGTGTTTCGAGTTTCGACGCGGACCAACGGCGAACATACTAACGAACGCTTTAACAAGTTTAACGGTACCGACGCTATCTCTCTTATCTGCGAATAATTAAGCCGGATTTAACGCGATTTACCTCCTCGTCGTGCATCCTACTGTTGCATTCAGGAAAAGTTGAAATTTCCCCACTTTGGGAAAGTTTTTGACTTATGGTACGCGGGTGGTTTCTCGAGTCATAAATCGGCTGCTAATCCGAGGCAATTAATTTTCTTCACCTGGAGGGATGACTATAAGGTGGGCCAAAAATCATTTCCCATTAAAGCTGGATAATTTTTAAAATTTTTTTCTTTTCGCAGATTAAAGTACGCCAGTTTAATTAATTGGTTCATATTTAATTGAAAATTAATAAAATTAGTTTTTTCTTATACTTTATTAAAAAAAAAATATCATTTCCTACTAAAGTAACATAATTTAAAAAATTTTTTCCTTTTCGCAGATTAAAGTACTTACTAGTTTAATTAATTGGTCCACGTTTGAACTCGAATTTAATTGAAAATTAATAAAATTGGTTTTTTCTTATATTTAAAAAAAAAAAAAAAAAAAAAAAAA
>NW_025109493.1:0-7158 GCF_011392965.1 Frieseomelitta varia
CTTTTCCACCCACCACATAGTGTAAAATCGAGAAAAAATTTAAAAAAAAAAAAAAAAAAAAAAAAAACAACGCCCACGTGCCGTGCATAAAGTCGCACACCTTCGTTTATTCTATTTTCGCAGGGAAAACGTGCGCTCATTATTACGTTGCTCTACGGTGAATAAATTTGAAACGCGCCCCCAATTTCTACAATTGCAACAGAGAAATACATTTAATTTGAACGATGGCAGGCTTGCGTGGAAATTTAACGGAGATCGAAATTGAACGACGAAGCAATTTCAGGTTCGATGAGTTAGATTAATTCGAACTTTATTATTTTCAAATGACTATTCATAAATTCGCGAGTGTTCTCTGGATTCCACGATAGTGCGTTGTATTATGTTTCTTTCGGGAAAATATTTGTAATAATTACGTTGCAATATTTATAAATTATTTGTTACATATCGACTTTCACTTCGACGAATATTTATACGTAATAACAATCACGCGTAATGAATTGATTGCAGGATAGAATTTTCAACTAGGTTCAATAGGTTTGAATAATAAAACAGATTACACGATACCAAATATACACAAACGACATCAAATATACACAAAGTAAGATACATATTTACGCACGTACATACATTCATATTTCCCAAGGGTTGAATAATTCATTCGTTTTAATTATGAAACAGTGAAAATCCATGCTTATTACAAATGTAATTAATCGAGCATGGTGACAATAACGATTGTCTTCTTTATTTTTTTCTGCGAGGGAATACTTGCGAAAGAAAATTCGCAGTCTATTTCAAAAATATCAGTAAGAAAAGAATTACTTGGAAAAAATTAAAAGATACGATACGATACGATAATTTTTCATCTTTCTGAAAGTGTCCCTTGATATTCTGCTATTCGATACAATTTAATGATTGAAATAGATTTACAAAATTTTATTTATAAATCTGTGCAATTATATTTCAGTAGAAATCGATATTAATTTAATAAAACAATTAAAGGAAACCTGAAATTTGCTATACTGGCAGGCAAAATAATTTTTTTTCCTGTCCTTGACCTTTAAAAAAGCCGACAAAATTCCGAGATACTTAAGTTACTGCCTCAATAAGCAGTTGTTCTTCCGAGCCAAATATTCGAAAGAACAATTGGGAAAAAATAGGAACTCGAAGAGTGAAATTTGAACGATCTTCTCGGATTTTTTGAAGGTCAAAGACAGGAGAGAAAAATTAACCGCGGTCACCAAACGACCAAGCTAACGAACGAAATTATTTTTCACGCTAATTGTAAAATTCGTCGAACTTCAGATTTTTCTCAATTATTTCAAAGATGTGGAGTATTTTTTATTAAATTAATATTCAATTCTAGTCAAAGATAAATAACTTTATAAATCTATTTTAATCATCGTCTGATCAATTTTTACAAAATTAATATTAAATTCTAGTTAAAAATACATAACTTTATAAATCTCTTTTAATTATCGTTTGATCAATTTTTACAAAATTAATATTGAATTTTAGTTAAAAATACATAACTTTATAAATCTTTTTTAATTATCGTTTGATCAATTTTTACTAAATTAATATTGAATTCTAGTTAAAAATACATAACTTTATAAATCTATTTTAATTAACCGTTTGATCAATTTTTACAAAATTAATATTGAATTCTAGCCAAAAATACATAATTTTATAAATCTACTTTCATTATTAAATCGCGTCGACGCAAAATATTCTAAATCGGGAGGGACCGAAATTATCTCAAAAGTAGGAACAAAAGACGAGAAGGAATATTTTTACATTGAAACGATTAGTCGGGCAAACAAAGAAAATTAATTATTTCAAGACCGGCAGCGAGGAGCAATCTCTGTCAAATTTCTAATACTTTTGTTCGGAGATGATTCATCGTTAATTAGACCGATAGCCCTGTTTCAGCGAAAGATTCGGGGAGGAGGAGCAGGTTTACCGACACCTAACGATGCGTTCTGATTACACGCGGCAAACATTTTGCGAATGAAACGCGCGGTGCGTAAACGTTTGCGCTCGTCCGGCGTGGTATTGCACACTCTTGAAAACATACAACGATGATGACAGTTTATGCCGCTTCATCCGAAAGAGCTATGTGTACCGAAATGGAAATAATCACGGTTTGATATTGGCACACTCTGCGCTCGTGGCAAAAACTCGACAGAAATTCGAGGGGTGTTTGTGGCGATAGTTCGTTAATTAGGCGATAAAATATACGGCGCGATAAAGGAACTAATTGTGCATGAATTGTAGCGTAAATAATGGAATTTTGTTCGATGATTATTATTAATGATAATTTGAGAAGTGCAAACGCACGTAGGATGTAACAGAGTTAGGCAAATTTTGTTTGAAAAATAGTAATGATAATGAAGATGATAAAATAATATTGATTTGAAATGACGAGTCATTTTCTTGAATTCGGTATTCTAATATTAACCAATATTCTAATTTAGTATTTTTATTTGAAAATTAATTAAACTCAGGAAGAATGAATGAATTTCACTTCGGTATAAGCAACGATTTGAAATGACGAATCGTTTCCGCTAACATAATATTTTCACTTGCTAAATGGTAAAACCCAGGAGAAGCAGTTTGAAGAAAAATAAACATTACTAGCGAAAGGTTTACGAAAAAATGTCAAACAGAGAAAGAAAAGCAAAAAGGAGACGGACGAAATTTTCAAGCGAGAAGAACCATTAAGCAAACGCGTTGCAAACACGCGGCGCGACATGTTAGAAAATCCAGAACAACATGCAGGGAAACAGAGGTTTACAGGCGGCTGGAGTTACAAACTGCTGAACATTGGATCGTGTCACGGGCTACACGGGCTACAGAGTGTCACACAGAGAGAATACGAAGCGCGACGTGGAAGATGTGTGGCGTGCGTTTGCGCAGATTTCGAAAGGACACCTCCCCGGTAAAGGATCACGGAAACAGACCGGAGTGCAACGTGCCGTCCACAACGAACAAAAGTCTAAATAAACAATTAAATGTTAAATTGTTTCAAATTAAATTCAATCGATTCATTAATTTAAATCAAATTGAATAATCATAATTTAATTTAAATTAAATAGTCTTTAACATTAAGTAGAATTATCTGTACAGATTAACCACTTGCGCTGGCAACTGATTGCGGACCATAACGAGTGACCAGAATCGTATCCGATGATTCGTCGCTCTCATTTTGAAACTCGTCGGTATTATATGATATCACTGGATAGAAATGATCGAGAAGCAACGAATTTATTATTTGTCTTTCCTGGGTTATACTTAAATATACTGAAAACTGAGAAAATATTACAATTTTGGACGTTAACCACTTGCGCTGGTAACTGATTGCGGACCATAACGAGTGACCAGAATCGTACACGATGATTCGTCGCTCTCATTTTGAAACTCGTCGGTATTATATGATATCACTGGATAGAAATGATCGAGAAGCAACGAATTTATTATTTGTCTTTCCTGGGTTATACTTAAATATACTGAAAACTGAGAAAATATTACAATTTTGGACGTTAACCACTTGCGCTGGTAACTGATTGCGGACCATAACGAGTGACCAGAATCGTACACGATGATTCGTCGCTCTCATTTTGAAACTCGTCGGTATTATATGATATCACTGGATAGAAATGATCGAGAAGCAACGAATTTATTATTTGTCTTGCCTGGGTTATACTTAAATATACTGAAAACTGAGAAAATATTACAATTTTGGACGTTAACCACTTGCGCTGGCAACTGACTGCGGACC
Source organism: Frieseomelitta varia (assembly GCF_011392965.1). Classification (NCBI taxonomy): domain Eukaryota; kingdom Metazoa; phylum Arthropoda; class Insecta; order Hymenoptera; family Apidae; genus Frieseomelitta; species Frieseomelitta varia. The sequence continues at coordinate 3,779 of NW_025109493.1, forward strand.
ATAACGAGTGACCAAAATCGTATCCGATGATTCATCGCTCCCATTTTGGAACTCGTCGGTATTATATGATATCACTGGATAGAAATGATCAAGGAGCAACGAATTTATTATTTGTTTTGCCTGGGTTATACTTAAATATACTTGCAATTTTGGGACGAAAAGATCCTCGACGCGCGTATCACATGAGGTTAAACACTTTGTTATCGCACGATCGAATTCCAACATTGAGGATTTTACAATCAGCGTGGAAAATAATTTGGTAATAATTAGTTTAGTTTAGTAAAACGAGCCGACAAAATTCTGGGATAATTACCAAAGTTCATCTCTTGATAAGTTTGCGCAGATCTCGAAAGGATGGAACAGCCACAATGATAAAATATCGCGCGATCGGATTCGAACCGTGTGAAACCCAGGGAAAATAATAGACACGGGAAATAATAGCTGGACGTGTCGCGTGTGCCGAGGAAATGTTCAAGATGGGAACAGTGAAATTTGGAGTTTACCCAAAGTGGCAAAGAATGGGGGACACGTGCGCGCCGTGGATTTCGGGAATCTACGTGACCGGAGTTCGAAGACGACTGAAATAAAAATCAAACGCGGGTGTTTTGGGGCGAAGAAGCGAAAGGGGAGTGCATAGAAGGAAATCTGAGGTAATCGGAAGATAAGTGCTTATCTGAGAAAATGTTAGACAGCCACTTGGCCTATCTTTTGCCTGTAACATTCTTGGAAACATTTTAATTTGAACTGCGCGCGTGTGTAAGATATCAAAACCAAAGGAAGGAATTAAGTGGGGAAAAAAGGAATTATCTTTGTTAAAACTGTTGATAAAATTATTATTATTAATTTGTCAATGATATTGTTGATCAGAAGGTTAATTAAATTATTAAATTATGTAATTTGTTAATATAAAATTATTAATCAGGGAGGGAAAGTTCCAATTTAATTGTATTTAAAGAATTTCCTAAACAACTTCGTTGCAGATTTTACTGAAATCTTTTCTCATAATATTTTACTGAAAAATTCGACGACAAGTAAATCGTTTTTCACTTTCTGGACTGATAGACTTCTTCTTTTACGAAAACAGCTTTAAATCGTCGTAAAATTATCTTGTCATTCTTATTAACGAAATATTTCTATATTAATATTTATCATTGTACCATATAATTTTATATTGTATCCTATTATATAATGGACATATAAAACTTGCTGCACGATTATATCAATCTCTAAATATTAGAATTAAACAACGAAACGTGAGTTTCACGAATTTTCCCCTTGAATTGCAAAAATTCGAACACCTCCGAGAGCGTTGGGAAAATTTTTTTCACGACTGAATCCATCACGGTGTCGAAAATAGAAATTTTCTCTTCAGAATGATCCATTAGAGTCCGCGCTCCGCTCGACTGCACCGTCATTTGAAAAAAATTAACTCCGCGACCGTGGCAGCGAGGCTCGCGCGAGCCCCCGCGCTCGATTCGTTGGCAACGAATTGTCAAAGAACTCGTTCGGCCCCCGATCCGGCGTTCGCTCCGTTGGAAAGCGAAGATTAAACAAAAAATTTTGCACCGCGATCCAGCAATTGGCTCCATAGAAGGAACTCTCTCAATCTTACGATCGATCCAAATTGAATAGACGCTTCCGTCTCCTTTCTCATCTTCTTTTCATTCGATTCTCTTCCATCGACGCGACGGCCATCGCGGCTGAATCCTCCGGCTGGGAATGAAAAGTACGCCGACGCGTTGAACGCTCGATTTCTTTCGTTACAGCGATCGACATTCGTTACGATCGAAATTTCACGAGCAAAGCAATAATGGAACATTATCGATACGTGCCTCGACGATGCCTTCGTCAAGTTCTCGATCGCGGCAGACTCGCTCTCAAATTTTCGTTTAAATCAAACGAGCTCCTCCAAAAATGTTCGTTCGCAGAACGGCGAATGGAAATTAAACGTGGATCGCGGCTTAAAAACGAGAGTTAAACGGATTATTCCCTCTCTTCCTCTCGACCCCGGCGAAGGGAGAGACAAACTGGCCGGGGAAATCTGCTCTCGCGTTGCTCTTGCAACGTATCCAGGTTAATTTCGTTGAATTTCAATTCTCGGGCGAATTAATACACCCGACACGCCCGGTGTGTACAGAGGGGAGTGGTCGTGCAATGAGTGTGCCGTACAAAAGAGAGAGAGAGAGAGAGAGACAGATGCCTGGCTCAACGCGAGAGCAGAAAATCCCGTCGATAAATCAGCTGGCCCTCCCCGACCAGCTTCACTTTGTTTGAGCGTTTAGAACGCCGGCTAGAATCTTGTTTGCGAATCAACTGCGAATCCTCGGTGAAGATTGAACGGTGGCTGCTCTTCCTCCCAATCCCCTTCCACCCCCTCGCGAGTTCATCGACAGTGTCGATATCCCTCCACTCTCGACGCGAGGGCTCTGTTCCACTTACGGATAAATTAAGTTGCAATATCGATCGGCCGCCGGTCTTTCAAAGGCTGTGTACGACCGTGTACGCCGGTTAATTGTTACTACCCTCCCCCTCTTCCTCGATCAGTTTCCAAGCTCGAGGAAGACTCGATTGCCTCTTTATTTCCATTCGTTTGCGCGCGTGTAAACTAGTTTACGGGCTCTGGCCGCACGTGCTATAAGCGAACTACTCTTGGCTGTGCGTACTTCCTCGCGAGACCAGAACGCGATCGTGTAGGATCGTGTCGTTGCGAATTTGTCTTGTAAGAACGAGACGGAGGGAAAGTTTATTTTCTTGCGGGGAAACGGTCGTAAATGGATTCTGCTTTTTCCTCCTTTTTTGAGCCTCTGATATATATGTAGTAAAAGTAATTCGTTTGGTTTCTTTTCTTTTTTTTTAGACGTGGCACTGTAAAGTAAAGTTGTAACGGCGTGTTTGAGATGGAGTATATTTATTACAGCATACTATATAGTGTACTATATATACTGCACTATACTATAATATATACACACATGTACTGTACTATAGTATGATATAGTATACTATATTTACTATACTATACTATATACACACATGTGCTGTACTACAGTATAATATAGTATACTGTATTTACTATACTATACTATATTATATATTATATATTATATACACATACTATACTATACTATATACATACATATACTATACTGTACTATACTATATACATACATATACTATACTATACTATATACATACATATACTATACTGTACTATACTATATACATACATATACTATACTATACTATACTATATACATACATATACTATACTATACTATACTATATACATACATATACTATACTATACTATACTATACTATATACATACATATACTATACTATACTATATACATACATATACTATACTATACTATATACATACA
>NW_025109494.1:0-2324 GCF_011392965.1 Frieseomelitta varia
AAGAAAAAGATGATACAAAGGCGGAATGCACGCATTGTCACCATGAATTTAAAACTAGGTATGCAAATACTACTGGTTTATACGCCATTTGAAGTATATGCATCCAAACATAAGTACATGTACTAGAAAAGGAACTGAATCGATATAAAATTTGTCGCACGTACAAAATGATACGCGAAAGTTTGTTAAACCAAAAGATACAACAAAAGGAATTGCTCGAATGATAGTTCTAGATCTGCAACACGAAAAAATTTCGTGTTCCCGACTTGACCCGATATTTCTCGCACACCTTTAGTTGTTAGTAATGTAAATATTTTATTTATTAATAAATATTAATATTTCATTAATATTTTATTAATAAATGTTGTTAGTAATATATTATCGATAAATATATTTTTGAAAAAACAAGGGAATAAATGAACTTGCCACGAGTGTTGCAAGAAAGTATAATTTATTTCTATTTTACAAAAATTGGGAATGGTTCCGTTGCATAGATGAAACAGTAATATGAAAGAAATAAAATAAATACGTTTCGTAAATATTAATATTACGAGTAATATTAATTACGAGTTTGCTTGTCGGTTTTCCTCAAGAAATCGATCAACTTCTCCGGATTTCTCGAGCAAAATCCAAATTCCTTTTGCGAAGGATTCAAGTAGAGGCTCAAATTTGACCCAAAGTAACTAACAATTTGTTGAAATCGTTCTGTTTGAAAGAAAGTGCAATCTAATATTCGATCATTTAGGTCAAGTTTGAGCTGTGTCGTTCAAGTTCTTGTTAAAACGACTCGTTATTTTGACAAACGATTTGGAAGTTAATTAACTCTAGTTTCTTAAATTACGAGCGTGGGTTTGTATTAAATAACGTGGCAGATATGTACAGTTTTGGCTGGACGACCGATTCCACATGTTTCTCGCGACTTTCGCTCAAATTATTCGCGATTCCATTTTTCAACTCGTTTTGATCTACTAAAAATTGGACAGCTTTGCAAATTTGCATTATTTTAGAAAAATTTGATTACGTTCTCTACGACTTTTAGTTCCATTGGCTCAATTATCAAATTCAATCGAATTTTAAAAATTATGTTTCTCTTCTGTTTGGGAAGACAATCAAATTTTTAGACCTACGATTCAATCTGAGTGTCGGAGAAATCATTTTCATTAAGCTCCATCCTAAATGGAACTTCTTTCGTATTTCTATAGAGAATCAAATAATCCGAATGTTGATAGCTTTTGCGTTTTTAATTAAATCCAAATTATTCTAAATTCCGAGATTTCCATTTTTTACGAGACAATGTCGATCGAGCTTCGTCACAAATGAATGTTCTCGCGCATCTAAAGGAATCCCAGTATAACCTGACTTCCAATTCTAATCTCAGCTTCCAAATTACAACCAGATCTTTCGTCGCTTGAAAGATAATTAAAATTACGATAGGAATATCTCGAATTTCGAAGGATCCTCCGTGAGGATCACATCGGATTTGAAAGTTTCCACCTCCCCTCCCAAAGAAGTTCCAAGTAATCTGACTTTCGATCTTCGAGTGAAACCCACCGTCAAATCCCAGCCTTCGAATCTCATCGAAACGCAATCGATCCTCCGTCCTATATATCGGTTGTCCCGATAATCCCGATAACCGAGACTGTTCGCGCGCTCAACAAAAATTGCCCACTTTTCGTGCTCTGATTGAAGATAACTCTCGGAAACGTTCCTAAAAGCAAATCAACGAGTCGAGTCGCTCGAATCCCGAATCACTCGAATGCTTTCACCGGTCGTGAAATCAACGATTTATCGGTTCTGCTTTTCTCCAGGTGGTGGGACCGGCGTCGAGGAGGAGAGGAGGACAAATCCTAACACAGTCCGGGCATCAGAAACGAGCGAGGTTCTAGAAGAAAACGTTCCCTGGCCTGGCTTGCGGGCACAGAAAGCTCGAACAATCGTGCCTTCGTACAGCGTCCATGACCTGTTGAAAGTGGCTGGATACTTGGACAACTGCCCCCGGCTGAATCCTGCGAACAGCGTTGTAAATACTATACATTTATTGCACTGTAATGATTAACCACTTGCGCTGGCAACTGACTGCGGACCATAATGAGTGACCGTATACAATAATTCGTCGCTATCTTTTTGAAATCGCCGGTATAATATCACTGGATAGAAATTATTGAGAAGTAACAAATTTATTGTTTGTTTTGCCCGGGTTATACTTAAATATCCTTAAAACTGAGGAAATATTGCAATTTTGGGACAAAAAAATTCTCGACGTGCGTGACACGTCATTCCAACGCAAGTGGTTAACCTCTTGCGTTGACAACCGATTGCGGACC